>NW_026602210.1:0-22673 GCF_029448725.1 Salvelinus fontinalis | reverse complement strand
TCCACCCCCACACACCTGCTGCCTTGCTCCCCTCCACCCCCACACACCTGCTGCCTTGCTCCCCTCCACCCCCACACACCTGCTGCCTTGCTCCCCTCCACCCCCACACACCTGCTGCCTTGCTCTAGCCATGACACAGACAAGGAGAGAGAGATGGACAGACAAAAGGAAACAGATAGCGAGAAAGAGAGAGGTGGATAGAAAGATGGAGATGGAAAGAGAGAGGGGGGAGAGATGGATAGAGGACGACAGTCCATTACATTAAATGGTGAAGTGGGACCATCTATATTGAAAGTAAATGGGCAAAGCAGGGAAGCGTGCGCTAGGTAAACTCTCCCGATGGTTTAAACTAGGTGAACTCTCCCGATGGTTTAAACTAGGTGAACTCTCCCGATGGTTTAAACTAGGTGAACTCTCCCGATGGTTTAAACTAGGTGAACTCTCCCGATGGTTTAAACTAGGTGAACTCTCCCGGAAGAAGGGTCATGACAACCCCTTAGACCAGGAAGAGGGGTCATGACAACCCTTAGACCAGGAAGAGGGGTCATGACAACCCCTTAGACCAGGAAGAGGGGTCATGACAACCCTTAGACCAGGAAGAGGGGTCATGACAACCCCTTAGACCAGGAAGAGGGGTCATGACAACCCCTTAGACCAGGAAGAGGGGTCATGACAACCCCTTAGACCAGGAAGAGGGGTCATGACAACACTTAGACCAGGAAGAGGGGTCATGACAACCCCTTAGACCAGGAAGATCCTATGTCCTATGATCCTATGTCCTATGTTGAACATAATAAACAGCTCTCTATCCACCGGATGTGTACCAAACTCACTAAAAGTGGCAGTGATAAAGCCTCTCTTGAAAAAGCCAAACCTTGACCCGGAAAATATAAAAAACTATCGGCCTATATCGAATCTTCCATTCCTCTCAACATTTTTAGAAAAAGCTGTTGCGCAGCAACTCACTGCCTTTCTGAAGACAAACAATGTATACGAAATGCTTCAGTCTGGTTTTAGACCCCATCATAGCACTGAGACTGCACTTGTGAAGGTGGTAAATGACCTTTTAATGGCGTCAGACCGAGGCTCTGCATCTGTCCTCGTGCTACTAGACCTTAGTGCTGCCTTTGACACCATCGATCACCACATTCTTTTGGAGAGACTGGAAACCCAAATTGGTCTACACGGACAAGTTCTGGCCTGGTTTAGATCTTACCTGTCGGAAAGATATCAGTTTGTCTCTGTGAATGGTCTGTCCTCTGACAAATCAACTGTACATTTCGGTGTTCCTCAAGGTTCCGTTTTAGGACCACTATTGTTTTCACTATATATTTTACCTCTTGGGGATGTTATTCGAAAACATAATGTTAACTTTCACTGCTATGCGGACGACACACAGCTGTACATTTCAATGAAACATGGTGAAGCCCCAAAATTGCCCTCGCTAGAAGCCTGTGTTTCAGACATAAGGAAGTGGATGGCTGAAAACTTTCTACTTTTAAACTCGGACAAAACAGAGATGCTTGTTCTAGGTCCCAAGAAACAAAGAGATCTTCTGTTAAATCTGACAATTCATCTTGATGGTTGTAAAGTCGTCTCAAATAAAACTGTGAAGGACCTCGGTGTTACTCTTGACCCTGATCTCTCTTTTGACGAACATATCAAGACTGTTTCAAGGACAGCTTTTTTCCATCTACGTAACATTGCAAAAATCAGAAATTTTCTGTCCAAAAATGATGCAGAAAAATTAATCCATGCATTTGTTACTTCTAGGTTAGACTACTGCAATGCTCTACTTTCCGGCTACCCGGATAAAGCACTAAATAAACTTCAGTTAGTGCTAAATACGGCTGCTAGAATCCTGACTAGAACCAAGAAATTTGATCATATTACTCCAGTGCTAGCTTCCCTACACTGGCTTCCCGTTAAGGCAAGGGCTGATTTCAAGGTTTTACTGTTAACCTTTAAAGCGTTACATGGGCTTGCTCCTACCTATCTTTCCGAGTTGGTCCTGCCGTACATACCTACACGTACGCTACGGTCACAAGACGCAGGCCTCCTAATTGTCCCTAAAATTTCTAAGCAAACAGCTGGAGGCAGGGCTTTCTCCTATAGATCTCCATTTTTATGGAACAGTCTGCCTACCCATGTGAGAGACGCAGACTCAGTCTCAACCTTTAAGTCTTTACTGAAGACTTATCTCTTCAGTAGGTCATATGATTGAGTGTAGTCTGGCCCAGGAGTGTGAAGGTGAACGGAAAGGCTCTGGAGCAACGAACCGCCCTTGCTGTCTCTCCAGGGCCGGTTCCCCTCTCTCCACTGGGATTCTCTGCCTCTAACCCTGTTACTGGGGCTGAGTCACTGGCTTGCTGGTGCTCTTTCATGCCGTCCCTAGGAGGGGTGCGTCACTTGAGTGGGTTGAGTTACTGACGTGAACTTCCTGTCTGGGTTGGCGCCCCCCCTTGGTTGTGCTGTGGTGGAGACCTTTGTGGGCTATACTCGGCCTTGTCTCAGGATTGTAAGTTGGTGGTTGAGGATATCCCTCTAGTGGTGTGGGGGCTGTGCTTTGGCAGAGTGGGTGGGGTTATATCCTTCCTGTTTGGCCCTGTCCGGGGGTTTCTTCGGATGGGGCCACAGTGTCTCCTGACCGCTCCTGTCTCAGCCTCCAGTATTTATGCTGCAGTAGTTTATGTGTCGGGGGGCTAGGGTCAGTTGGTTATACCTGGAATACTTCTCCTGTCTTATCCAGTGTCCTGTGTGAATTTAAGTATGCTCTCTCTAATTCTCTCGTTCTCTCTTTCTCTCTGAGAACCTGAGCCCTAGGACCATACGTCAGGACTACCGGGCATGCTGACACCTTGCTGTCCCCAGTCCGCCCGGCCTTGCTGCTATTCCAGTTTCAACTGTTTCTGCCTGCGGTTACGAAACCCCTACCTGTCCCAGACCTGCTGTTTTCAACTCTTAATGATCGGCTATGAAAAGCCAACTGAGATTTATTCCTGATTATTATTTGACCATGCTTGTCATTTATGAACATTTTGAAAATCTTGGCTCTCTCTAATTTTCTCCTTCTCTCTTTCTCTCGGAGGACCTGAGCCCTAGGACCATACGTCGGGACTGCCGCCCGTGGTGACTCCTTGCTGCCCCCAGTCCGCCTGGCCTTGCTGCTATTCCAGTTTCAACTCTTCTGCCTGTGGTTATGGAACCCCTACCTGTCCCAGACCTGCTGTTTTCAACTCTTAATGATCGGCTATGAAAAGCCAACTGAGATTTATTCCTGATTATTATTTGACCATGCTTGTCATTTATGAACATTTTGAAAATCTTGGCTCTCTCTAATTTTCTCCTTCTCTCTTTCTTTCTCTCGGAGGACCTGGGCCCTAGGACCATGCGTCGGGACTGCCGCCCGTGGTGACTCCTTGCTGTCCCCAGTCCGCCTGGCCTTGCTGCTATTCCAGTTTCAGCTGTTCTGCCTGCGGTTATGGAACCGCCACCTGTCCCAGACCTGTTGTTTTTCAACTCTTAATGATCAGCTATGAAAAGCCAACTGAAAATTATTCATGATTATTATTTGACCATGCTTGTCACTTATGAACATTTTTGAACATCTTGGCATAGTTCTGTTATAATCTCCACCCGGCACAGCCAGAAGAGGACTGGCCACCCCTCATAGCCTGGTTCCTCTCTAGGTTTCTTCCTAGGTTTTGGCCTTTCTAGGGAGTTTTTCCTAGCCACCGTGCTTCTACACCTACACCTTCTACACCTGCACCTGCAGTTCATTGTGTATTTAAAAAAAGAAATCAGATATTGTCAATGTCCACAATGATCAACCAAACATCTTGCAGGGAAGATAAATTGTGGATAGGCTTGATAATATATTATCATCTCTTTTTTTAAGACAGTTATTCATGATTTTAACTAAAAATATTGTTTTTATATATATAATTATTAGTATGGTTTGATTAAATTCAAAGCTCCCTACCATCATATCTAAACCAATATGACACCGATGTTGATGAAACTTTGCAAATCAACTTGATTGAGGCCTCTCGTCATGAGTCGTCATGCCATTACTGAGAACCCCATACCGGATTTTTAGCAGGGTCATTAACATTAGGGGAAAAAATTACTATTTCTTTCCCCGACCTAGTTGACTACCTAGGCATCGAATAAGAACGAGCTTACAGCATCCATAAATTGACCATCAGACTTGCCACCTTTCAGACTGAATAAGGTCGTATGAGCAATAGTTTTGATTACCTTTATAATTTATCGCTTTCAAGTGCAAATTTAGTCCATTAAGAACAAATGATGTCCTACCCTGTTGTAGCATTTCTGACAAAGCTAACATCTTTTTTAGCCAAAGCTCAGAGTTTATACACCAGGCTAGTAAGATGGCGCCGACAGAAATGGCAGCTCTGCTTCTATGTATGTGTTCACTTGTGAAGGTACCTGTGTGTGTGTGTTTACCTGGCTGGGCGGGATGGCTCCCCCTTGCAGCAGGGCTAGCAGACAGCTGAGAGCTGAGGTACGGATAGCTGCAGCAGTACGACCTGCCTTCCACACCAGGTTAGGTAGCAGCAACTCCAATAGAAACACATCCAGGTGCTCGCAGAACCTCCTAGAGAGAGAGAGACGTTCAATTCTACAACCACCTAAAAGGAAGTGATTCCCAAACCTTCCTAACAAAGCCATCACCTACAGAGAGATGAACCTGGAGAAGAGCCCCCTAAGTAAGCCGGTCCTGGGACTCTGTTCACAAACACAAACAGACCCCACAGAGCCCCAGGACAGCAACACAATTAGACCCAACCAAATCATGAGAAAACAAAAAGATAATTACTTGACACATTGGGAAGATTTTACAAAAAAACTGAGTAAACTAGAAAGCTATTTGGCCCTAAACAGGGAGTATACAGTGTCAGAATACCTGACCACTGTGACTGACCCAAACTTAAGGAAATCTTTGACTATGTACAGACTCAGTGAGCATAGCCTTGCTATTGAGAAAGGCAGACATGGCTCTCAAGAGAAGACAGGCTATGTGCACACTGCCCACAAAATGAGGTGGAAACCGAGCTGCACTTCCTAACCTCCTGCCCAATGTATGACCATATTAGAGACACATATTTCCCTCTGATTACACAGACCCACAAAGAATTCGAAAAACAAACCCAATTTTGATAAACTCCCATATCTACTAGGTGAAATACCAGCGTGTGCCATCACAGCAGCAAGATTTGTGACCTGTTGCCACAAGAAAAAGGAAAATATATCAACATAAATATGGGTTGTATTTACAATGGTGTTTGTTCTTCACTGGTGAAGAAGCACCATTGTAAATACAACCCATATTTATGTTAATTTATTTTCCCTTTTGTACTTCAACTATTTGCACATCATTACAACACTGTATATAGACATAATGACATTTGAAATGTGAGAGATGGGAAGAGAGAGAGGCGTGGGGGAGGGGAAGAGAGCGAGAGAGACAGAGAGAGATGGAGGGAGGGAGCATTAAACAAGTCTGTCAGCTGTTCCAATGGACTGATTCCTACATTAGTACACGTCTTGGATAGAAGTAGATGTTCTGAAGCCGTCTCTACTCCCCAATCCCCACACTCCAAAGTAGTTCTCCAATGATTCACTAAGAAATACCCAAGAAAATCTGCTCTCTAGTACCGGGCTATTCAACTCTTACCCTACGAGGTCCAGAGCCTGCTGGTTCTCTGTTCTACCAGATCATTAATTACACCCACCTGGTATCCAGATCTAAATCTGTCCCTGGTTAGAGGGGAACAATGAAAACACACAGTGGAACTGGTATCCAGGTCTAAATCTGTCCCTGGTTAGAGGGGAACAATGAAAACACACAGTGGAACTGGCATCCAGGTCTAAATCTGTCCCTGGTTAGAGGGGAACAATGAAAACACACAGTGGAACTGGTATCCAGGTCTAAATCTGTCCCTGGTTAGAGGGGAACAATGAAAACACATAGTGGAACTGGTATCCAGGTCTAAATCTGTCCCTGGTTAGAGGAGAACAATGAAAACACACAGTGGAACTGGCATCCAGGTCTAAATCTGTCCCTGGTTAGAGGGGAACAATGAAAACACACAGTGGAACTGGTATCCAGGTCTAAATCTGTCCCTGGTTAGAGGGGAACAATGAAAACACACAGTGGAACTGGTATCCAGGTCTAAATCTGTCCCTGGTTAGAGGGGAACAATGAAAACACACAGTGGAACTGGTATCCAGGTCTAAATCTGTCCCTGGTTAGAGGGGAACAATGAAAACACACAGTGGAACTGGTATCCAGGTCTAAATCTGTCCCTGGTTAGAGGGGAACAATGAAAACACACAGTGGAACTGGCATCCAGGTCTAAATCTGTCCCTGGTTAGAGGGGAACAATGAAAACACACAGTGGAACTGGCATCCAGGTCTAAATCTGTCCCTGGTTAGAGGGGAACAATGAAAACACACAGTGGAACTGGCATCCAGGTCCAGAGAGGAGTTTGAAGGCTCTAGTAGAATGACACTCTAGTTCCCACACTCCCAAGAAATTCTCTAATCATAAGGAAAAATACATTACTTTCTTCAGAAAATAAAGAAATGGTCTAGTCCCTAGTCTATTATCGAATAATTCACTATGAAATTCTTAAAAACTTAGCAGAAAAGTCTAGGAATACCTAATATAATCTAACGATACGGTGATGAATGATGCAGTCTGTAGAAATAGGCAACGTCATCAGAGTCAGGATGAGCAGACTGGGAAGTAGCCTCCTAGTCCTATGATGTGATGCGATGTGAAAACACTTGGTGAGAATACACACAGTAATACAGAGCTACCAGGCAGCTACTGGAGATTACTGAGCGCTACACAGTGACAAACCACTGACACAGAGCTGTATCTGCGGCCATGTTTCTCACAGCCAGCCGGTCTGTGGATACGAAGTAAGACTAGAGGTGCAGAAAGAGAGGGAACAGGGGATGAAGAGGAAAGGACCATCTGGATGTCCTTTGTTTCTCCTCTTCTCTCACTCACTCTCTACTTTCCTGCCAATTCAATCATCCCTCTGCCTGCCTGCCCGCGCCCACACACACACAGTTAATTTATGAGTCCGGCACCCCATTTCTCCCCAACACTGACATGTGGTATTTGTAAGTGCAAAATATGGCAGCAGTCTCTATAATCCCTATATACACCCCCGTTATACTTCTGTTCTGAGTGACCCTGTATGACTACATGTTGGAGCGGGCTGTACCATCTCTTCGCCAGTAGGGGGAGCCTATCTCCCACTAATGCAGCCAGCAGCCAGTCAGCGGCCTTCATGTGTTCTATTCTCCCTGCTCTCTCTGTCCTATATGGAAGTGGATGGAAAGGATGACATGAAGAGTAATGGATCTTTCCACATCGCATTGACCAATCCCATCAATAATGCGCATGGCACTCGCAAGCATGCACACAATAATATTTGATTGTCAGTTTGGTACCCAACACACATTTACACAGTCTGACTCAAGACAAGTGCTACTCCCAGCAAGTAACGCACGTAAAGGACGTCACGCTGCTTCCTCCTGATTTGGCTCATACCGAGGACCGAACACAGGACCTCTGCTTCTTTGCAAGCACACATGACCATCCTCCTGAAGTGTCTTACCAATCATGGCACGTGAATAGCTAGCTATTTGGCAGCGCAAGTGGGGACACTTCTGGTTGAGGAGTAAGTTTCACACATCCCCATGTGCCACACACACACACACACACACACACACACACACACACACACACACACACACACACACACACACACACACACACACACACACACACACACACACACACACACACACACACACACACACACAAACAAAATGCTAGCCTGTCGGGTCTCTACACAGCCTAGCTCTATGCTGTAAATCTCAGACAGCAATTACACACCTTTCTTGCCAACAACACACACCTCTTTCTGAAGAAGAACTTTGATTTGATCTGTCATTTTCACAGTGTGGGGTGTATTCTTTCTCCCATAACACGTTCCTTTCTACTTGTATTTCATCTTAACCTTTAATAGCAGCCCACCTCTCTACTTGTGTTCTACCTTAACCTTTAATAGCAGCCCACAGATCCACATGAAACAAAGCCATTATGTGTCAGTGGAACTAAGGCATATGTTTGAGGATACTCTCTCTCTTCCCTTTTCCTTTCTCTTTGTTCTGCTGCCGACATGTTATTATGTCATTTTGTTACAGGAACAAAGAGTGTATTATAGAGAGATACTGTGCATCATTATCACTGTCGCCTTGATGAGATGGGAGTTTGTGTCTGTGTGGGTGTGCTGCACTACAAACATTCTACATGGGAGAGACTGTGTGCGGGAAGGTATTACTTAAAGAAAGGCAGGTTGTAACCACGTATAACAAATGGATTTGCATTAGTATACACATTAAAAGTCCCAATGTAAAGATACAGCTCACTTTTCTACTTTTCTAGTTATTACATCAAACCCATCAGAACGCCGAAGTCATGTCTGAAAATGTTTTACTGGGTGTGATGTAATATGGAGGACCCGGCAGCCAGCCCATTCAATATAATGTAACTTCTAACAGAAATAACTTCAAATGTTTAACTTCAAATAAAACCAAATTGCTTGCACTGATGACTACTGGTTTCAATTTAATTTTAAGCCAGCTTACAAGCAAATACTTTATGAATTTGTTACAAATCAACTTGCAAGGTTGCTAGCCAACTAGCCTGCTAAAGTTAGCCCTACTAGCCTGCTAAAGTTAGCCATACTAGCCTTCTAACGTTACGTTATCATTGAATGAGTCAGCCAGTTACTATCAACACCTAGCTTACAGCTACATTAAAGTCAATGACATTTTTGGAAATACATAACACCATCTAACCAGTTATCAAATAATGTTAGCTAGCTATATGCAGTTGTCTTAGCCAGCAAGCTAGCCAGCCAGCTAACGTTAGCTATTTAGCTATTAGCCTACCCAACCACCACGGTTATGGTCAGTAAGCTAGAGCCTAACTATTGGAGGCCAGCTAGAACACAACCAAAACATAACCTCGAATTAAAAACAAAAAGAGAGAGAAGACTTCCAGAATGATGGCTGGGGCCGATCCGATGGTAAAACTTTTAAAAGCGTGCAGGCTGAGTTAGCTACCAACGCAAGGGGGAGGTGGGCGCGTCGCTGGGCCGAGGGAGAGTCAGAGCAATCCAAAATAGATAGATTCCAGATGTCTGTTAGCTAGCACAGTAGCACTAAGCCAAGGTGGAAATAGTTACAAAACTCCCGTAGGCTACTTCCCAGGGAACATGACAAAAAGTTGACAAAACAAAATGGAGAACAGACGTCAGTGAAGAGCATTGCTGCATGGGATACGTGCCCCATGTCAGTGAAGAGCATTGCTACATGGGACACGTGCCCCATGTCAGTGAAGAGCATTGCTACATGGGACACGTGCCCCATGTCAGTGAAGAGCATTGCTACATGGGACACGTGCTGCATGTCAGTGAAGAGCATTGCTACATGGGACACGTGCCCCATGTCAGTGAAGAGCATTGCTACATGGGACACGTGCCCCATGTCAGTGAAGAGCATTGCTACATGGGACACGTGCCCCATGTCAGTGAAGAGCATTGCTACATGGGACACGTGCCCCATGTCAGTGAAGAGCATTGCTACATGGGACACGTGCTGCATGTCAGTGAAGAGCATTGCTACATGGGACACGTGCCCCATGTCAGTGAAGAGCATTGCTACATGGGACACGTGCCCCATGTCAGTGAAGAGCATTGCTACATGGGACACGTGCCCCATGTCAGTGAAGAGCATTGCTACATGGGACACGTGCTGCATGCAGCCTGCTCTTCACTGACTTTGTGGCAGTGTTACCTAGTGGGTAGCATGGCTAGTGGCTAACGTTAGTGGCTAGTGGCTAACGTTAGTGGCTAGTGGCTAACGTTAGTGGCTAACCGAGCTGGAATATAAACTCTGTAGCACAGAGTAGATCCTCCAAATGCCGTTGAAAAATAGTGCATTGTGGGTAGATGAGAAGATATCCAGAATTAAGTTAATAAATATTTAATAACTATGTTTGTACTTATAGGTAACCAGATCGTGACTACAACTAACTTACTAAGTCTTTGACCACACATCACGTTGGTGAGTAAAAACTCATGCTTCCAACCCTGTATGTCAATATGAATTCTTCATAGTATAAACTTCTCCCAACATCCAAAGCAATAAGACATGGTGCCCTTAGATGAAAGGTGCTATACTGTATAATCACTCACTACTAATCTTCCTATGATGACGTAACTACCAAGGTGCCCTGGGTTAAAAGCACAAGTCAACACTGAACAGCATAGGTGGCCTGTGAGAGGAAGAGAGAGTTGGGGAAGGACAGAGGCCCTGCTTGTTGGCTGTTGACCTCATACCTTTATGAACTGGATGTCGGCTATCACTCACATCTGGAGCTTGGAGTTCACTATTCTAATGTCTTCATGTCTGACTTCTAGCCTGGGTGGCAGTCTGCTTCTACCAACTCCTTTGGCCAGTTTGACTAAAAGGGTTCCACACCATAATAACTACAAACTATCAATACAAACTACCCAGATTGACTTCGACATGACCCAAGCCATTATGTACACATCCACGGTGACACGCGCTGCAC
This sequence comes from Salvelinus fontinalis, assembly GCF_029448725.1. NCBI lineage: Eukaryota > Metazoa > Chordata > Actinopteri > Salmoniformes > Salmonidae > Salvelinus > Salvelinus fontinalis. Next base: position 11,982 of record NW_026602210.1, on the reverse strand, counting down.
CCAAGGGAGTCACGGTCCACCCTTGGGGACCACGCTGACGAGGTACCGCACTGAGTGACGGGGACAACTGTTGCTCCGACCGCAGGAGCCACAGCAGAGACCACAGACCACACGGCCCCGGCTTAACTTAATGCATTCCCCTAGATTAGAGAGGCACTGGAGGGGAAGAGAGACGGACTGTGTGGAAATGGCTCGGAGAGGGGGAGATAACAGAGATATTCAGGGACCCCATGAGGAGTCTTTCATGTTATTGTCTGCTAATATCCTGGTCTGGATCTGACTGAATGTAATGTGGAATGGGTGACGGGTAGCCTCCCCACAGGTGGTTTAGTTGCATGTGTCTGTTTACAATGTGTCTCATGATGTGTAAATGAAATTCTCTTCAGGGCAATACAAGTTTAATTCTGTCCTTCATTCGTCCGTTGAATCAATCAGTTAGTCTCAACACTCCATCCCTCTTAACAGTGTTGAAAGATCCATCTGGGGTGGTGATCAGAACTGGCGTTACTAACTCACTGAGGACAGATAGATCAACACAAAATACACCCCTCCCCCACCCCCCACCAGAGGCATATTGCTAGGTATGTTTCATGTTGGTAGGTCCCAGATGTAACAAGATGCCTGTGGTGGTAGATTCCATCCAGATTAGTGAGACGGGGACGACGACAATTTAGGCCATGTAAAGCTCATTTCCATGCATTTGGGCTATGGCTTCTATGAATTCTAAATTCAGCCTTGTAATGAGAAATATAAACAGTCAAAAGCTGGGGTGGGGGGTGGGGGGGGCATGACCCCTCCATTACTAGTGGAAATTACACCCATGATTTTTCCTATTATGACCAATCTCCTATAGTAGCCATAGACTCTATATAGCCCAAGCCTCATAGAGAATAAACAGACCCACTGCAGGCAGCAGAGCCTGAGATGAGACAGCTACCATAGACATGCTGTACATAATACATCATTGACAACTACTTCTGTTGACGAGGGTCCCGTGTCGCTGGGCTGCTAATTCTACAGTTAATGAGGGGAAGTTGGAAAAACATGAGCTGTGCTAAATCTGCTAATAACGTCTGGGGAGAAACACATAACGTTCAGGGCAGTTTGTAGAAATGAAAACAACCGTGACAGGTTTAGGTCAGCCTGCGCTAACGAGCCTGTGGAAAGTCAACCTGGGCTATACCGGTCCAGCCTGGCTTTAACTGTGTGTGTCTAAGACCATTACTGAACTTTCACCTCTCCTTTACCCATATTGTGGTATGTCGGGAAACCAGAGGTACTTCCTGTTTTCACTCGGCGACTTAGCTGTAGGGGCTAGGTGTTTATCATGCATTTTTTATGTCTGTGTGGTGGACACAGGTTTGCGTGTGTATGTGCATGCATGTGCGTGTGTATGCATGTGTGTGTACAGTATGTGAATTTACGTGCATGAGCATGCGCGTGTCCTTGCGTCAGTTTGTGTGTGGCAGCGTGTGTGTGTGTGGGAGCGTGTGTGTGTGTGGGAGTCTGTGTGTGTGTGTGTGAGTATGTGTGTGTGTGTGAGTCTGTGTGTGTGTGTGTGAGCCTGTGTGTGTGTGTGTGTGTGTGTGTGTGTGTGTGTGTGTGTGTGTGTGTGTGTGTGTGTGTGCGTGCGTGCGTGCGTGCGTGCGTGCGTGCGTGCGTGCGTGTGTGTGTGGGAATCTGTGTGTGTGGGAGTCTGTGTGTGTGTGTATCAGCCGGTCCCAAATCACTCCCTATCCCTCCCTTTGTACCCCCCCATGTTGCATGCCTGGAGAAGTATTTAAGCAGTGTAGTGGTAAAGCTTACCAATACTGCTTCAACCTTACAGATATGCAAACTTTGAAGGGTTAGGGCCAAGGGGTTGGAATTCAAATGGGACTGGCTGATTGTGTGTGTGTGTCCATTCAGAACTCACCCCTGGGAGTCCAGTGTGTGTGTAGCGTCCAGCAGCAGTTTGGACAGCATGGTGAACATGTGTAGTCTCATCTCAGGGTCTCTCTCTGGGTCGAGACAGTTCTGCAGAAGGGGCATTAGCAAGGGCAGGAACTCTCCAATGACTGGGCCTGAACACACACGCAACACACACACAAGAATAGAAGTCCTATTATTAGTACTACTGACCACTGACCACTGACCACTAGACACTCAGACAGGGAAAGTTCCAAGGACTGACCAGACTGTGACACACAGCAACAAGGAAATGAGACATGAGTTAAAGGAGCTTTTGTGTGTGAATTGCGGTAAGTCATGTTACCAGACTGGGTCAGTCACTGGAGGGGAAATTCACAGTGAAAGTATTCCCAGCTCACACACACTAACCAAGTGTCTGTCTGACTATATGTGTGTATGACACGCTGTAGAGACAAGACAGAGGATATCCTGTGATGATGAGGGCAGCGGCTGGCCAGTAGAACAGACTTCCCCCGAGAAGCAGATATATATATATATATATATAGAGAGAGAGAGAGATAGATAGAGAGAGAGAGAGATAGAGAGAGAGAGAGTATTTTAGAGAGAGAAAGGAGAGAGAGAAAGGAGAGAAAGGAGAGAGATAGTATTTTAGGGAGAGAGAGAGAGATAGAGAGAGAAAGGAGAGAGAGAGGAGAGAGAGAGAGAGAAAGGAGAGGAGAGAGAGAGAGAGAAAGGAGAGAGAGGAGAGAGAGAGAACACAAAATGGAAAGATGTTACGCAGCAGGAATGTGTGAATCAAAACGGTGCCACAAACAGGGTGAAGGTGTCAGACCAGAGCAGACATCTCAAGGCCTCTTCACACTAACTCACTGCTGAAATGAGAGGGTCAGCTAGGCTGGATTCCACTAAAATGATCCCTAGTACACAGCCAGTTGACCACAGTGTCCTGCCCTGCTCATCTCACCTGGCAGTGTGTGGTGTGGTGTAGGGCACACAGACACAGAGGAGATTTATTTTTACAGGGCCAGAGGGTGCCAGACCAAAGACAGTGAAGGAACACACACACACTCACACACGTGCACGCAGAGACAAACACAAAAACACAGGGACATTCACGGACAAACACATACACGAACACAGGGACCCACACACACGAACGCAGGGACCCACACACACGAACGCAGGGACCCACACACATGAACGCAGGGACCCACACACACGAACGCAGGGACCCACACACACACACACGTACGGAAAAGAGGAGCAATGCCAGTGTGAAGAGGAAATGAGAGGACAAAGTTTATGTCTGACAAACAGCAGTCAGAAGGTGAGACCAGACTATGACTAAGAGAATGGGATATTCTCAGATCTCAAACATCGACTAATAGATGAGAGATTATAGCATGTCTTTCCATTGGCTCCATATTCCCAGAATGCTTTGGCATAGTGGCCAGAAAGGTGAAAACCCCGGAATGGCGAGGGGCTTTGTATGGAGTATTTTAAAAATAACCACACAAAGACTGAGGGAGGGGGGGGGGGGGGGGGTCTGACTGTAAGCTTAGAATGGACGGGTCAGTTATGACTGGAGGCTTAGAATGGACGGGTCAGTTATGACTGGAGGTTTAGAATGGACGGGTCAGTTATGACTGGAGGCTTAGAATGAACGGGTCAGTTATGACTGGAGGTTTAGAATGAACGGGTCAGTTATGACTGGAGGTTTAGAATGGACGGGTCAGTTATGACTGGAGGTTTAGAATGGACGGGTCAGTTATGACTGGAGGTTTAGAATGGACGGGTCAGTTATGACTGGAGGTTTAGAATGGACGGGTCAGTTATGACTGGAGGTTTAGAATGGACGGGTCAGTTATGACTGGAGGTTTAGAATGGACGGGTCAGTTATGACTGGAGGTTTAGAATGGACGGGTCAGTTATGACTGGAGGTTTAGAATGGACGGGTCAGTTATGACTGGAGGCTTAGAATGGACGGGTCAGTTATGACTGGAGGTTTAGAATGGACGGGTCAGTTATGACTGGAGGTTTAGAATGGACGGGTCAGTTATGACTGGAGGCTTAGAATGGACGGGTCAGTTATGACTGGAGGCTTAGAATGAACGGGTCAGTTATGACTGGAGGCTTAGAATGGACGGGTCAGTTATGACTGGAGGTTTAGAATGGACGGGTCAGTTATGACTGGAGGTTTAGAATGGACGGGTCAGTTATGACTGGAGGTTTAGAATGGACGGGTCAGTTATGACTGGGGGTTTAGAATGGACGGGTCAGTTATGACTGGAGGTTTAGAATGGACGGGTCAGTTATGACTGGAGGTTTAGAATGGACGGGTCAGTTATGACTGGAGGCTTAGAATGGACGGGTCAGTTATGACTGGAGGTTTAGAATGGACGGGTCAGTTATGACTGGAGGTTTAGAATGGACGGGTCAGTTATGACTGGAGGTTTAGAATGGACGGGTCAGTTATGACTGGAGGTTTAGAATGGACGGGTCAGTTATGACTGGAGGTTTAGAATGGACGGGTCAGTTATGACTGGAGGCTTAGAATGGACGGGTCAGTTATGACTGGAGGCTTAGAATGGACGGGTCAGTTATGACTGGAGGTTTAGAATGGACGGGTCAGTTATGACTGGAGGTTTAGAATGGACGGGTCAGTTATGACTGGAGGTTTAGAATGGACGGGTCAGTTATGACTGGAGGTTTAGAATGGACGGGTCAGTTATGACTGGAGGTTTAGAATGGACGGGTCAGTTATGACTGGAGGTTTAGAATGGACGGGTCAGTTATGACTGGAGGTTTAGAATGGACGGGTCAGTTATGACTGGAGGTTTAGAATGGACGGGTCAGTTATGACTGGAGGTTTAGAATGGACGGGTCAGTTATGACTGGAGGCTTAGAATGGACGGGTCAGTTATGACTGGAGGTTTAGAATGGACGGGTCAGTTATGACTGGAGGTTTAGAATGGACGGGTCAGTTATGACTGTAGGTTTAGAATGGACGGGTCAGTTATGACTGGAGGTTTAGAATGGACGGGTCAGTTATGACTGGAGGTTTAGAATGGACGGGTCAGTTATGACTGGAGACTTAGAATGGACGGGTCAGTTATGACTGGAGGCTTAGAATGGACGGGTCAGTTATGACTGGAGGCTTAGAATGGACGGGTCAGTTATGACTGGAGGCTTAGAATGGACGGGTCAGTTATGACTGGAGGCTTAGAATGGACGGGTCAGTTATGACTGGAGGCTTAGAATGGACGGGTCAGTTATGACTGGAGGTTTAGAATGGACGGGTCAGTTATGACTGGAGGTTTAGAATGGACGGGTCAGTTATGACTGGAGGCTTAGAATGGACGGGTCAGTCATGACTGGAGGCTTAGAATGGACGGGTCAGTCATGGCTGGAGGTTTAGAATGGACGGGTCAGTCATGACTGGAGGCTTAGAATGGACGGGTCAGTCATGGCTGGAGGCTTAGAATGGACGGGTCAGTTATGACTGGAGGCTTAGAATGGACGGGTCAGTTATGACTGGAGGCTTAGAATGGACGGGTCAGTTATGACTGGAGGTTTAGAATGGACGGGTCAGTTATGACTGGAGGCTTAGAATGGACGGGTCAGTTATGACTGGAGGCTTAGAATGGACGGGTCAGTTATGACTGGAGGTTTAGAATGGACGGGTCAGTTATGACTGGAGGTTTAGAATGGACGGGTCAGTTATGACTGGAGGCTTAGAATGGACGGATCAGTTATGACTGGAGGTTTAGAATGGACGGGTCAGTTATGACTGGAGGTTTAGAATGGACGGGTCAGTTATGACTGGAGGTTTAGAATGGACGGGTCAGTTATGACTGGAGGTTTAGAATGGACGGGTCAGTTATGACTGGAGGCTTAGAATGGACGGGTCAGTTATGACTGGAGGCTTAGAATGGACGGGTCAGTTATGACTGGAGGTTTAGAATGGACGGGTCAGTTATGACTGGAGGTTTAGAATGGACGGGTCAGTTATGACTGGAGGTTTAGAATGGACGGGTCAGTTATGACTGGAGGCTTAGAATGGACGGGCCAGTTATGACTGGAGGCTTAGAATGGACGGGTCAGTTATGACTGGAGGCTTAGAATGGACGGGTCAGTTATGACTGGAGGTTTAGAATGGACGGGTCAGTTATGACTGGAGGTTTAGAATGGACGGGCCAGTTATGACTGGAGGCTTAGAATGGACGGGCCAGTTATGACTGGAGGCTTAGAATGGACGGGTCAGTTATGACTGGAGGCTTAGAATGGACGGGTCAGTTATGACTGGAGGTTTAGAATGGACGGGTCAGTTATGACTGGAGGTTTAGAATGGACGGGTCAGATATGACTGGAGGCTTAGAATGGACGGGTCAGTTATGACTGGAGGTTTAGAATGGACGGGTCAGTTATGACTGGAGGTTTAGAATGGACGGGTCAGTTATGACTGGAGGCTTAGAATGGACGGGTCAGTTATGACTGGAGGCTTAGAATGGACGGGTCAGTTATGGCTGGAGGCTTAGAATGGACGGGTCAGTTATGACTGGATGCTTAGAATGGACGGGTCAGTTATGACTGGAGGCTTAGAATGGACGGGTCAGTTATGACTGGAGGTTTAGAATGGACGGGTCAGTTATGACTGGAGGCTTAGAATGGACGGGTCAGTTATGGCTGGAGGCTTAGAATGGACGGGTCAGTTATGACTGGAGGTTTAGAATGGACGGGTCAGTTATGACTGGAGGTTTAGAATGGACGGGTCAGTTATGACTGGAGGCTTAGAATGGACGGGTCAGTTATGACTGGAGGCTTAGAATGGACGGGTCAGTTATGACTGGAGGCTTAGAATGGACGGGTCAGTTATGACTGGAGGTTTAGAATGGACTGGTCAGTTATGACTGGAGGTTTAGAATGGACTGGTCAGTTATGACTGGAGGTTTAGAATGGACGGGTCAGTTATGACTGGAGGTTTAGAATGGACGGGTCAGTTATGACTGGAGGCTTAGAATGGACGGGTCAGTTATGACTGGAGGCTTAGAATGGACGGGTCAGTTATGACTGGAGGCTTAGAATGGACGGGTCAGTTATGACTGGAGGCTTAGAATGGACGGGTCAGTTATGACTGGAGGCTTAGAATGGACGGGTCAGTTATGACTGGAGGCTTAGAATGGACGGGTCAGTTATGGCTGGAGGCTTAGAATGGACGGGTCAGTTATGGCTGGAGGCTTAGAATGGACGGGTCAGTTATGACTGGAGGCTTAGAATGGACGGGTCAGTTATGGCTGGAGGCTTAGAATGGACGGGTCAGTTATGACTGGATGCTTAGAATGGACGGGTCAGTTATGACTGGAGGCTTAGAATGGACGGGTCAGTTATGGCTGGAGGCTTAGAATGGACGGGTCAGTTATGACTGGAGGCTTAGAATGGACGGGTCAGTTATGGCTGGAGGCTTAGAATGGACGGGTCAGTTATGACTGGAGGTTTAGAATGGACGGGTCAGTTATGACTGGAGGTTTAGAATGGACGGGTCAGTTATGACTGGAGGCTTAGAATGGACGGGTCAGTTATGACTGGAGGCTTAGAATGGACGGGTCAGTTATGACTGGAGGCTTAGAATGGACGGGTCAGTTATGACTGGAGGTTTAGAATGGACTGGTCAGTTATGACTGGAGGTTTAGAATGGACTGGTCAGTTATGACTGGAGGTTTAGAATGGACGGGTCAGTTATGACTGGAGGCTTAGAATGGACGGGTCAGTTATGACTGGAGGCTTAGAATGGACGGGTCAGTTATGACTGGAGGCTTAGAATGGACGGGTCAGTTATGACTGGAGGTTTAGAATGGACGGGTCAGTTATGACTGGAGGTTTAGAATGGACGGGTCAGTTATGACTGGAGGCTTAGAATGGACGGGTCAGTTATGACTGGAGGCGTAGAATGGACGGGTCAGTTATGACTGGAGGTTTAGAATGGACGGGTCAGTTATGACTGGAGGCTTAGAATGGACGGGTCAGTTATGACTGGAGGTTTAGAATGGACGGGTCAGTTATGACTGGAGGTTTAGAATGGACGGGTCAGTTATGACTGGAGGCTTAGAATGGACGGGTCAGTTATGACTGGAGGTTTAGAATGGACGGGTCAGTTATGACTGGAGGTTTAGAATGGACGGGTCAGTTATGACTGGAGGCTTAGAATGGACGGGTCAGTTATGACTGGAGGTTTAGAATTGACGGGTCAGTTATGACTGGAGGCTTAGAATGGACGGGTCAGTTATGACTGGAGGTTTAGAATGGACGGGTCAGTTATGACTGGAGGCTTAGAATGGACGGGTCAGTTATGACTGGAGGTTTAGAATGGACGGGTCAGTTATGACTGGAGGTTTAGAATGGACGGGTCAGTTATGACTGGGGGTTTAGAATGGACGGGTCAGTTATGACTGGAGGTTTAGAATGGACGGGTCAGTTATGACTGGAGGTTTAGAATGGACGGGTCAGTTATGACTGGAGGTTTAGAATGGACGGGTCAGTTATGACTGGAGGCTTAGAATGGACGGGTCAGTTATGACTGGAGGCTTAGAATGGACGGGTCAGTTATGACTGGAGGTTTAGAATGGACGGGTCAGTTATGACTGGAGGTTTAGAATGGACGGGTCAATTATGACTGGAGGCTTAGAATGGACGGGTCAGTTATGACTGGAGGCTTAGAATGGACGGGTCAGTTATGACTGGAGGCTTAGAATGGACGGGTCAGTTATGACTGGAGGTTTAGAATGGACGGGTCAGTTATGACTGGAGGCTTAGAATGGACGGGTCAGTTATGACTGGAGGCTTAGAATGGACGGGTCAGTTATGACTGGAGGCTTAGAATGGACGGGTCAGTTATGACTGGAGGCTTAGAATGGACGGGTCAGTTATGACTGGAGGCTTAGAATGGACGGGTCAGTTATGACTGGAGGTTTAGAATGGACGGGTCAGTTATGACTGGAGGTTTAGAATGGACGGGTCAGTTATGACTGGAGGCTTAGAATGGACGGGTCAGTTATGACTGGAGGCTTAGAATGGACGGGTCAGTTATGACTGGAGGTTTAGAATGGACGGGTCAGTTATGACTGGAGGTTTAGAATGGACGGGTCAGTTATGACTGGAGGCTTAGAATGAACGGGTCAGTTATGACTGGAGGCTTAGAATGGACGGGCCAGTTATGACTGGAGGTTTAGAATGGACGGGTCAGTTATGACTGGAGGCTTAGAATGGACGGGTCAGTTATGACTGGAGGTTTAGAATGGACGGGTCAGTTATGACTGGAGGCTTAGAATGGACGGGTCAGTTATGACTGGAGGCTTAGAATGGACGGGTCAGTTATGACTGGAGGTTTAGAATGGACGGGTCAGTTATGACTGGAGGTTTAGAATGGACGGGTCAGTTATGACTGGAGGCTTAGAATGGACGGGTCAGTTATGACTGGAGGCTTAGAATGGACGGGTCAGTTATGACTGGAGGCTTAGAATGGACGGGTCAGTTATGACTGGAGGTTTAGAATGGACGGGTCAGTTATGACTGGAGGTTTAGAATGGACGGGTCAGTTATGACTGGAGGCTTAGAATGGACGGGTCAGTTATGACTGGAGGCTTAGAATGGACGGGTCAGTTATGACTGGAGGTTTAGAATGGACTGGTCAGTTATGACTGGAGGTTTAGAATGGACTGGTCAGTTATGACTGGAGGTTTAGAATGGACGGGTCAGTTATGACTGGAGGTTTAGAATGGACGGGTCAGTTATGACTGGAGGCTTAGAATGGACGGGTCAGTTATGACTGGAGGCTTAGAATGGACGGGTCAGTTATGACTGGAGGCTTAGAATGGACGGGTCAGTTATGACTGGAGGCTTAGAATGGACGGGTCAGTTATGACTGGAGGCTTAGAATGGACGGGTCAGTTATGACTGGAGGCTTAGAATGGACGGGTCAGTTATGGCTGGAGGCTTAGAATGGACGGGTCAGTTATGGCTGGAGGCTTAGAATGGACGGGTCAGTTATGACTGGAGGCTTAGAATGGACGGGTCAGTTATGGCTGGAGGCTTAGAATGGACGGGTCAGTTATGACTGGATGCTTAGAATGGACGGGTCAGTTATGACTGGAGGCTTAGAATGGACGGGTCAGTTATGGCTGGAGGCTTAGAATGGACGGGTCAGTTATGACTGGAGGCTTAGAATGGACGGGTCAGTTATGGCTGGAGGCTTAGAATGGACGGGTCAGTTATGACTGGAGGTTTAGAATGGACGGGTCAGTTATGACTGGAGGTTTAGAATGGACGGGTCAGTTATGACTGGAGGCTTAGAATGGACGGGTCAGTTATGACTGGAGGCTTAGAATGGACGGGTCAGTTATGACTGGAGGCTTAGAATGGACGGGTCAGTTATGACTGGAGGTTTAGAATGGACTGGTCAGTTATGACTGGAGGTTTAGAATGGACTGGTCAGTTATGACTGGAGGTTTAGAATGGACGGGTCAGTTATGACTGGAGGCTTAGAATGGACGGGTCAGTTATGACTGGAGGCTTAGAATGGACGGGTCAGTTATGACTGGAGGCTTAGAATGGACGGGTCAGTTATGACTGGAGGTTTAGAATGGACGGGTCAGTTATGACTGGAGGTTTAGAATGGACGGGTCAGTTATGACTGGAGGCTTAGAATGGACGGGTCAGTTATGACTGGAGGCGTAGAATGGACGGGTCAGTTATGACTGGAGGTTTAGAATGGACGGGTCAGTTATGACTGGAGGCTTAGAATGGACGGGTCAGTTATGACTGGAGGTTTAGAATGGACGGGTCAGTTATGACTGGAGGTTTAGAATGGACGGGTCAGTTATGACTGGAGGCTTAGAATGGACGGGTCAGTTATGACTGGAGGTTTAGAATGGACGGGTCAGTTATGACTGGAGGTTTAGAATGGACGGGTCAGTTATGACTGGAGGCTTAGAATGGACGGGTCAGTTATGACTGGAGGTTTAGAATGGACGGGTCAGTTATGACTGGAGGCTTAGAATGGACGGGTCAGTTATGACTGGAGGTTTAGAATGGACGGGTCAGTTATGACTGGAGGCTTAGAATGGACGGGTCAGTTATGACTGGAGGTTTAGAATGGACGGGTCAGTTATGACTGGAGGTTTAGAATGGACGGGTCAGTTATGACTGGGGGTTTAGAATGGACGGGTCAGTTATGACTGGAGGTTTAGAATGGACGGGTCAGTTATGACTGGAGGTTTAGAATGGACGGGTCAGTTATGACTGGAGGTTTAGAATGGACGGGTCAGTTATGACTGGAGGCTTAGAATGGACGGGTCAGTTATGACTGGAGGCTTAGAATGGACGGGTCAGTTATGACTGGAGGTTTAGAATGGACGGGTCAGTTATGACTGGAGGTTTAGAATGGACGGGTCAGTTATGACTGGAGGCTTAGAATGGACGGGTCAGTTATGACTGGAGGCTTAGAATGGACGGGTCAGTTATGACTGGAGGCTTAGAATGGACGGGTCAGTTATGACTGGAGGTTTAGAATGGACGGGTCAGTTATGACTGGAGGCTTAGAATGGACGGGTCAGTTATGACTGGAGGCTTAGAATGGACGGGTCAGTTATGACTGGAGGCTTAGAATGGACGGGTCAGTTATGACTGGAGGCTTAGAATGGACGGGTCAGTTATGACTGGAGGCTTAGAATGGACGGGTCAGTTATGACTGGAGGTTTAGAATGGACGGGTCAGTTATGACTGGAGGTTTAGAATGGACGGGTCAGTTATGACTGGAGGCTTAGAATGGACGGGTCAGTTATGACTGGAGGCTTAGAATGGACGGGTCAGTTATGACTGGAGGTTTAGAATGGACGGGTCAGTTATGACTGGAGGTTTAGAATGGACGGGTCAGTTATGACTGGAGGCTTAGAATGAACGGGTCAGTTATGACTGGAGGCTTAGAATGGACGGGCCAGTTATGACTGGAGGTTTAGAATGGACGGGTCAGTTATGACTGGAGGCTTAGAATGGACGGGTCAGTTATGACTGGAGGTT
>NW_026602209.1:0-22728 GCF_029448725.1 Salvelinus fontinalis | reverse complement strand
AGCGGGGCAGTAGCAGTTAGGTAGCGGGGCAGTAGCAGTTAGGTAGCGGGGCAGTAGCAGTTAGGTAGCGGGGCAGTAGCAGTTAGGTAGCGGGGCAGTAGCAGTTAGGTAGCGGGGCAGTAGCAGTTAGGTAGCGGGGCAGTAGCAGTTAGGTAGCGGGGCAGTAGCAGTTAGGTTGCGGGGCAGTAGCAGTTAGGTAGCGGGGCAGTAGCAGTTAGGTAGCGGGGCAGTAGCAGTTAGGTAGCGGGGCAGTAGCAGTTAGGTAGCGGGGCAGTAGCAGTTAGGTAGCGGGGCAGTAGCAGTTAGGTAGCGGGGCAGTAGCAGTTAGGTAGCGGGGCAGTAGCAGTTAGGTAGCGGGGCAGTAGCAGTTAGGTAATATGGCAGTAGCAGTTAGGTAGCGGGGCAGTAGCAGTTAGGTAGCGGGGCAGTAGCAGTTATGTAGAAGGGCAGTAGCAGTTAGGTAATATGGCAGTAGCAGTTAGATAGCGGGGCAGTAGCAGTTAGGTAGCGGGGCAGTAGAAGTTAGGTAGCGGGGCAGCAGCAGTTAGGTAGCGGGGCAGCAGCAGTTAGGTAGCGGGGCAGCAGCGGTTAGGTAGCGGGGCAGCAGCGGTTAGGTAGCGGGGCAGCAGCGGTTAGGTAGCGGGGCAGTAGCGGTTAGGTAGTAGCAGTTAGGTAGCGGGGCAGTAGCGGTTAGGTAGTAGCAGTTAGGTAGTAGCAGTTAGGTAGCGGGGTAGTAGCAGTTAGGTAGTAGCAGTTAGGTAGCGGGGCAGTAGCAGTTAGGTAGTAGCAGTTAGGTAGTAGCAGTTAGGTAGCGGGGCAGTAGCAGTTAGGTAGTAGCAGTTAGGCAGTAGCAGTTAGGTAGTAGCAGTTAGGCAGTAGCAGTTAGGTAGCGGGGCAGTAGCAGTTAGGTAGCGGGGCAGTAGCAGTTAGGTAGCGGGGCAGTAGCAGTTAGGTAGCGGGGCAGTAGCAGTTAGGTAGCGGGGCAGTAGCAGTTAGGTAGCGGGGCAGTAGCAGTTAGGTAGCGGGGCAGTAGCAGTTAGGTAGCGGGGCAGTAGCAGTTAGGTAGCGGGGCAGTAGCAGTTAGGTAGCGGGGCAGTAGCAGTTAGGTAGCGGGGCAGTAGCAGTTAGGTAGCGGGGCAGTAGCAGTTAGGTAGCGGGGCAGTAGCAGTTAGGTAGCGGGGCAGTAGCAGTTAGGTAGCGGGGCAGTAGCAGTTAGGTAGCGGGGCAGTAGCAGTTAGGTAGCGGGGCAGTAGCAGTTAGGTAGCGGGGCAGTAGCAGTTAGGTAGCGGGGCAGTAGCAGTTAGGTAGCGGGGCAGTAGCAGTTAGGTAGCGGGGCAGTAGCAGTTAGGTAGCGGGGCAGTAGCAGTTAGGTAGCGGGGCAGTAGCAGTTAGGTAGCGGGGCAGTAGCAGTTAGGTAGCGGGGCAGTAGCAGTTAGGTAGCGGGGCAGTAGCAGTTAGGTAGCGGGGCAGTAGCAGTTAGGTAGCGGGGCAGTAGCAGTTAGGTAGCGGGGCAGTAGCAGTTAGGTAGCGGGGCAGTAGCAGTTAGGTAGCGGGGCAGTAGCAGTTAGGTAGCGGGGCAGTAGCAGTTAGGTAGCGGGGCAGTAGCAGTTAGGTAGCGGGGCAGTAGCAGTTAGGTAGCGGGGCAGTAGCAGTTAGGTAGCGGGGCAGTAGCAGTTAGGTAGCGGGGCAGTAGCAGTTAGGTAGCGGGGCAGTAGCAGTTAGGTAGCGGGGCAGTAGCAGTTAGGTAGCGGGGCAGTAGCAGTTAGGTAGCGGGGCAGTAGCAGTTAGGTAGCGGGGCAGTAGCAGTTAGGTAGCGGGGCAGTAGCAGTTAGGTAGCGGGGCAGTAGCAGTTAGGTAGCGGGGCAGTAGCAGTTAGGTAGCGGGGCAGTAGCAGTTAGGTAGCGGGGCAGTAGCAGTTAGGTAGCGGGGCAGTAGCAGTTAGGTAGCGGGGCAGTAGCAGTTAGGTAGCGGGGCAGTAGCAGTTAGGTAGCGGGGCAGTAGCAGTTAGGTAGCGGGGCAGTAGCAGTTAGGTAGCGGGGCAGTAGCAGTTAGGTAGCGGGGCAGTAGCAGTTAGGTAGCGGGGCAGTAGCAGTTAGGTAGCGGGGCAGTAGCAGTTAGGTAGCGGGGCAGTAGCAGTTAGGTAGCGGGGCAGTAGCAGTTAGGTAGCGGGGCAGTAGCAGTTAGGTAGCGGGGCAGTAGCAGTTAGGTAGCGGGGCAGTAGCAGTTAGGTAGCGGGGCAGTAGCAGTTAGGTAGCGGGGCAGTAGCAGTTAGGTAGCGGGGCAGTAGCAGTTAGGTAGCGGGGCAGTAGCAGTTAGGTAGCGGGGCAGTAGCAGTTAGGTAGCGGGGCAGTAGCAGTTAGGTAGCGGGGCAGTAGCAGTTAGGTAGCGGGGCAGTAGCAGTTAGGTAGCGGGGCAGTAGCAGTTAGGTAGCGGGGCAGTAGCAGTTAGGTAGCGGGGCAGTAGCAGTTAGGTAGCGGGGCAGTAGCAGTTAGGTAGCGGGGCAGTAGCAGTTAGGTAGCGGGGCAGTAGCAGTTAGGTAGCGGGGCAGTAGCAGTTAGGTAGCGGGGCAGTAGCAGTTAGGTAGCGGGGCAGTAGCAGTTAGGTAGCGGGGCAGTAGCAGTTAGGTAGCGGGGCAGTAGCAGTTAGGTAGCGGGGCAGTAGCAGTTAGGTAGCGGGGCAGTAGCAGTTAGGTAGCGGGGCAGTAGCAGTTAGGTAGCGGGGCAGTAGCAGTTAGGTAGCGGGGCAGTAGCAGTTAGGTAGCGGGGCAGTAGCAGTTAGGTAGCGGGGCAGTAGCAGTTAGGTAGCGGGGCAGTAGCAGTTAGGTAGCGGGGCAGTAGCAGTTAGGTAGCGGGGCAGTAGCAGTTAGGTAGCGGGGCAGTAGCAGTTAGGTAGCAGGGCAGTAGCAGTTAGGTAGCAGGGCAGTAGCAGTTAGGTAATATGGCAGTAGCAGTTAGGTAGCGGGGCAGTAGCAGTTAGGTAGCGGGGCAGTAGCAGTTAGGTAGAGGGGCAGTAGCAGTTAGGTAATATGGCAGTAGCAGTTAGATAGCGGGGCAGTAGCAGTTAGGTAGCGGGGCAGTAGAAGTTAGGTAGCGGGGCAGTAGCAGTTAGGTAGCGGGGCAGTAGCAGTTAGGTAGCGGGGCAGTAGCAGTTAGGTAGCGGGGCAGCAGCAGTTAGGTAGCAGGGCAGCAGCAGTTAGGTAGCGGGGCAGCAGCAGTTAGGTAGCGGGGCAGCAGCAGTTAGGTAGCGGGGCAGCAGCAGTTAGGTAGCGGGGCAGCAGCGGCTACGTAGCAGGGCAGTAGCGGTTAGGTAGCAGGGCAGTAGCGGTTAGGTAGCAGGGCAGTAGCGGTTAGGTAGCAGGGCAGTAGCGGTTAGGTAGCAGGGCAGTAGCAGTTAGGTAGCAGGGCAGTAGCAGTTAGGTAGCAGGGCAGTAGTAGTTATGTAGAAGGGCAGTAGCAGTTAGGTAATATGGCAGTAGCAGTTAGGTAGCGGGGCAGTAGCAGTTAGGTAGCGGGGCAGTAGCAGTTAGGTTGCGGGGCAGTAGCAGTTAGGTTGCGGGGCAGTAGCAGTTAGGTTGCGGGGCAGTAGCAGTTAGGTTGCGGGGCAGTAGCAGTTAGGTTGCGGGGCAGTAGCAGTTAGGTTGCGGGGCAGTAGCAGTTAGGTAGCGGGGCAGTAGCAGTTAGGTAGCAGGGCAGTAGCAGTTAGGTAGCGGGGCAGTAGCAGTTAGGTAGCAGGGCAGTAGCAGTTAGGTAGCAGGGCAGTAGCAGTTAGGTAGCAGGGCAGTAGCAGTTAGGTAATATGGCAGTAGCAGTTAGGTAATATGGCAGTAGCAGTTAGGTAGCGGGGCAGTAGCAGTTAGGTAGCGGGGCAGTAGTAGTTATGTAGAAGGGCAGTAGCAGTTATGTAGAAGGGCAGTAGCAGTTAGGTAATATGGCAGTAGCAGTTAGGTAGCGGGGCAGTAGAAGTTAGGTAGCGGGGCAGTAGTAGTTATGTAGATGGGCAGTAGCAGTTAGGTAATATGGCAGTAGAAGTTAGGTAGCGGGGCAGTAGCAGTTAGGTAGCGGGGCAGTAGCACTTAGGTAGCGGGGCAGTAGCAGTTAGGTAGCGGGGCAGTAGCAGTTAGGTAGCGGGGCAGCAGCAGTGAGGTAATAGCGCAGTAGCAGTGAGGTAATAGCGCAGTAGCAGTGAGGTAATAGCGCAGTAGCAGTGAGGTAGTTGGGCAGTAGTAAATAGGTAGCAGGGCAGTAGCGGTTAGGTAGCAGGGCAGTAGCGGTTAGGTGGCAGGGCAGTAGCGGTTAGGTGGCAGGGCAGTAGCGGTTAGGTAGCAGGGTAGTAGCGGTTAGGTAGCAGGACAGTAGCGGTTAGGTAGCAGGACAGTAGCAGTTAGGTAGCAGGGCAGTAGCAGTTAGGTAGCAGGGCAGTAGCAGTTAGGTAGCAGGGCAGTAGCAGTTAGGTAGCAGGACAGTAGCAGTTAGGTAGCAGGACAGTAGCAGTTAGGTAGCAGGACAGTAGCAGTTAGGTAGCAGGACAGTAGCAGTTAGGTAACAGGACAGTAGCAGTTAGGTAGCAGGACAGTAGCAGTTAGGTAGCAGGACAGTAGCAGTTAGGTAGCAGGACAGTAGCAGTTAGGTAGCAGGACAGTAGCAGTTAGGTAACAGGGCAGTAACAGATAAGTAGCAGAGCAGTAGCAGATAAGTAGCAGAGCAGTAGCAGTTAGGTAGCAGGGCAGTAGCAGTTAGGTAGCAGGGCAGTAGCAGTTAGGTAGCAGGGCAGTAGCAATTAGGTAGCAGGGCAGTAGCAGTTAGGTAGCAGGGCAGTAGCAGTTATGTAGCAGGGCAGTAGCAGTTATGTAGCAGGGCAGTAGTAGTTATGTAGAAGGGCAGTAGCAGTTAGGTAATATGGCAGTAGCAGTTAGGTAGCAGGGCAGTAGAAGTTAGGTAGCGGGGCAGTAGCAGTTAGGTAGCGGGGCAGTAGCAGTTATGTAGCAGGGCAGTAGCAGTTATGTAGCAGGGCAGTAGCAGTTAGGTAGCAGGGCAGTAGTAGTTAGGTAATATGGCAGTAACAGTTAGGTAGCGGGGCAGTAACAGTTAGGTAGCGGGGCAGTAGCAGTTAGGTAGCGGGGCAGTAGCAGTTAGGTAGCGGGGCAGTAGCAGTTAGGTAGCGGGGCAGTAGCAGTTAGGTAGCGGGGCAGTAGCAGTTAGGTAGCAGGGCAGTAGCAATTAGGTAGCAGGGCAGTAGCAATTAGGTAGCAGGGCAGTAGCAATTAGGTAGCAGGGCAGTAGCAGTTAGGTAGCAGGGCAGTAGCAATTAGGTAGCAGGGCAGTAGCAGTTAGGTAGCAGGGCAGTAGCAGTTAGGTAGCAGGGCAGTAGCAGTTAGGTAGCACGGCAGTAGCAGTTAGGTAGCACGGCAGTAGCAGTTAGGTAGCACGGCAGTAGCAGTTAGGTAGCAGGGCAGTAGCAGTTAGGTAGCAAGGTAGAAGTAGTTAGGTAGCACTGCAGTAGCAGTTAGGTAACAGGGCAATATCAGTTAGGTAGCAGGGCAGTAGCAGTTAGGTAGCAGGGCAGTAGCAGTTAGGTAGCAGGACAGTAGCAGTTAGGTAGCAGGACAGTAGCAGTTAGGTAGCAGGACAGTAGCAGTTAGGTAGCAGGACAGTAGCAGTTAGGTAACAGGGCAGTAACAGATAAGTAGCAGAGCAGTAGTAGTTAGGTAGCAGTGCAATAGCAGTTAGGTAGCAGGGCAGTAGCAGTTAGGTAGCAGGGCAGTAGCAATTAGGTAGCAGGGCAGTAGCAATTAGGTAGCAGGGCAGTAGCAATTAGGTAGCAGGGCAGTAGCAATTAGGTAACAGGGCAGTAGCGGTTAGGTAACAGGGCAGTAGCGGTTAGGTAACAGGGCTTTAGCGGTTAGGTAGCAGGGCAGTAGCGGTTAGGTAGCAGGGCAGTAGCGGTTATGTAACAGGGCAGTAGCGGCTATGTAGCAGGGCAGTAGCAGTTATGTAGAAGGGCAGTAGCAGTTAGGTAATATGGCAGTAGCAGTTAGGTAGCGGGGCAGTAGCAGTTAGGTAGCGGGGCAGTAGCAGGTAGGTAGCAGGGCAGTAGCAGTTAGGTAGCAGAGCAGTAGCAGTTAGGTAGCAGGGCAGTAGCAATTAGGTAGCAGGGCAGTAGCAATTAGGTAGCAGGGCAGTAGCAGTTAGGTAGCAGGGCAGTAGCAGTTAGGTAGCAGGGCAGTAGCAGTTAGGTAGCAGGGCAGTAGCAGTTAGGTAGCAGGGCAGTAGCAGTTAGGTAGCAGGGCAGTAGCAGTTAGGTAATATGGCAGTAGCAGTTAGGTAGCGGGGCAGTAGCAGTTAGGTAGCGGGGCAGTAGCAATTAGGTAGCGGGGCAGTAGCAATTAGGTAGCGGGGGAGTAGCAGTTAGGTAGCGGGGCAGTAGCAGTTAGGTAGCGGGGCAGTAGCAGTTAGGTAGCGGGGCAGTAGCAGTTAGGTAGCAGGGCAGTAGCAGTTAGGTAGCAGGGCAGTAGCAGTTAGGTAGCAGGGCAGTAGCAGTTAGGTAGCAGGGCAGTAGCAGTTAGGTAGCAGGGCAGTAGCAGTTAGGTAGCAGGGCAGTAGCAGTTAGGTAGCAGGGCAGTAGCAGTTAGGTAGCAGGGCAGTAGCAGTTAGGTAGCAGGGCAGTAGCAGTTAGGTAGCAGGGCAGTAGCAGTTAGGTAGCAGGGCAGTAGCAGTTAGGTAGCGGGGCAGTAGCAGTTAGGTAGCGGGGCAGTAGCAGTTAGGTAGCGGGGCAGTAGCAGTTAGGTAGCGGGGCAGTAGCAGTTAGGTAGCGGGGCAGTAGCAGTTAGGTAGCGGGGCAGTAGCAGTTAGGTAGCGGGGCAGTAGCAGTTAGGTAGCGGGGCAGTAGCAGTTAGGTAGCGGGGCAGTAGCAGTTAGGTAGCGGGGCAGTAGCAGTTAGGTAGCGGGGCAGTAGCAGTTAGGTAGCGGGGCAGTAGCAGTTAGGTAGCGGGGCAGTAGCAGTTAGGTAGCAGGGCAGTAGCAGTTAGGTAGCAGGGCAGTAGCATTTAGGTAGCAGGGCAGTAGCAGTTAGGTAGCAGGGCAGTAGCAGTTAGGTAGCAGGGCAGTAGCAGTTAGGTAGCAGGGCAGTAGCAGTTAGGTAGCAGGGCAGTAGCAGTTAGGTAGCAGGGCAGTAGCAGTTAGGTAGCAGGGCAGTAGCAGTTATGTAGAAGGGCAGTAGCAGTTAGGTAATATGGCAGTAGCAGTTAGGTAGCGGGGCAGTAGAAGTTAGGTAGCGGGGCAGTAGAAGTTAGGTAGCGGGGCAGTAGCAGTTATGTAGAAGGGCAGTAGCAGTTATGTAGAAGGGCAGTAGCAGTTATGTAGAAGGGCAGTAGCAGTTATGTAGCAGGGCAGTAGCAGTTAGGTAGCAGGGCAGTAGCAGTTAGGTAGCGCGGCAGTAGCAGTTAGGTAATATGGCAGTAGCCGTTAGGTAGCGGGGCAGTAGCAGTTAGGTAGCGGGGCAGTAGCAGTTAGGTAATATGGCAGTAGCAGTTAGGTAGCGGGGCAGTAGCAGTTAGGTAGCGGGGCAGTAGCAGTTAGGTAGCGGGGCAGTAGCAGTTAGGTAGCGGGGCAGTAGCAGTTAGGTAGCGCGGCAGTAGCAGTTAGGTAGCGGGGCAGTAGCAGTTAGGTAGCAGGGCAGTAGCAGTTAGGTAGCAGGGCAGTAGCAGTTAGGTAGCAGGGCAGTAGCAGTTAGGTAGCAGGGCAGTAGCAGTTAGGTAGCAGGGCAGTAGCAGTTAGGTAGCAGGGCAGTAGCAGTTAGGTAGCAGGGCAGTAGCAGTTATGTAGAAGGGCAGTAGCAGTTAGGTAATATGGCAGTAGCAGTTAGGTAGCGGGGCAGTAGAAGTTAGGTAGCGGGGCAGTAGCAGTTAGGTAGCGGGGCAGTAGCAGTTATGTAGAAGGGCAGTAGCAGTTATGTAGAAGGGCAGTTGCAGTTATGTAGAAGGGCAGTAGCAGTTAGGTAGCAGGGCAGTAGCAGTTAGGTAGCGGGGCAGTAGCAGTTAGGTAGCGGGGCAGTAGCAGTTAGGTAGCGGGGCAGTAGTAGTTATGTAGATGGGCAGTAGCAGTTAGGTAATATGGCAGTAGCAGTTAGGTAATATGGCAGTAGAAGTTAGGTAGCGGGGCAGTAGCAGTTAGGTAGCAGGGCTGTAGCAGTTAGGTAGCGGGGCAGTAGCAGTTAGGTAGCGGGGCAGTAGCAGTTAGGTAGCGGGGCAGTAGCAGTTAGGTAGCGGGGCAGTAGCGGTTAGGTAGCGGGGCAGCAGCGGTTAGGTAGCGGGGCAGCAGCGGTTAGGTAGCGGGGCAGTAGCGGTTAGGTAGCGGGGCAGTAGCGGTTAGGTAGCGGGGCAGTAGCGGTTATGTAGCGGGGCAGTAGCAGTTAGGTAGCGGGGCAGTAGCAGTTAGGTAGCGGGGCAGTAGCAGTTAGGTAGCGGGGCAGCAGCAGTTAGGTAGCGGGGCAGCAGCAGTTAGGGAGCGGGGCAGCAGCGGCTACGTAGCAGGGCAGTAGCGGTTAGGTAGCAGGGCAGTAGCGGTTAGGTAGCAGGGCAGTAGCAGTTAGGTAGCAGGGCAGTAGCAGTTAGGTAGCAGGGCAGTAGCAGTTAGGTAGCAGGGCAGTAGCAGTTAGGTAGCAGGGCAGTAGCAGTTAGGTAGCAGGGCAGTAGCAGTTAGGTAGCAGGGCAGTAGCGGTTAGGTAGCAGGGTAGTAGCGGTTAGGTAACAGGGCAGTAGCGGTTAGGTAGCAGGGCAGTAGCGGTTAGGTAGCAGGGCAGTAGCGGTTATGTAGAAGGGCAGTAGCAGTTAGGTAATATGGCAGTAGCAGTTAGGTAGCGGGGCAGTAGCAGTTAGGTAGCGGGGCAGTAGAAGTTAGGTAGCGGGGCAGTAGCAGTTAGGTAGCGGGGCAGTAGCAGTTAGGTAGCGGGGCTGTAGCAGTTAGGTAGCGGGGCTGTAGCAGTTAGGTAGCGGGGCTGTAGCAGTTAGGTAGCGAGGCAGTAGCGGTTAGGTAGCAGGGCAGTAGCGGTTAGGTAGCATGGCAGTAGCGGTTAGGTAGCAGGGCAGTAGCGGTTAGGTAGCAGGGCAGTAGCGGTTAGGTAGCAGGGCAGTAGCGGTTAGGTAGCAGGGTAGTAGCGGTTAGGTAGCAGGGTAGTAGCGGTTAGGTAGCAGGGTAGTAGCGGTTAGGTAGCAGGGCAGTAGCGGTTAGGTAGCAGGTCAGTAGCAGTTAGGTAGCAGGGCAGTAGCAGTTAGGTAACAGGGCAGTAACAGATAAGTAGCAGAGCAGTAGTAGTTAGGTAGCAGGGCAGTAGCAGTTAGGTAGCAGGGCAGTAGCAGTTAGGTAGCAGGGCAGTAGCAATTAGGTAGCAGGGCAGAAGCAATTAGGTAGCAGGGCAGTAGCAATTAGGTAGCAGGGCAGTAGCAATTAGGTAGCAGGGCAGTAGCAATTAGGTAGCAGGGCAGTAGCGGTTAGGTAGCAGGGCAGTAGCAATTAGGTAGCAGGGCAGTAGCGGTTAGGTAACAGGGCAGTAGCGGTTAGGTAGCAGGGCAGTAGCGGTTAGGTAGCAGGGCAGTAGCGGTTAGGTAGCAGGACAGTAGCAGTTAGGTAGCAGGACAGTAGCAGTTAGGTAGCAGGACAGTAGCAGTTAGGTAGCAGGACAGTAGCAGTTAGGTAACAGGGCAGTAACAGATAAGTAGCAGTGCAGTAGCAGTTAGGTAGCAGGGCAGTAGCAGTTAGGTAACAGGGCAGTAACAGATAAGTAGCAGTGCAGTAGCAGTTAGGTAGCAGGGCAGTAGCAGTTAGGTAGCAGGGCAGTAGCAGTTAGGTAGCAGGGCAGTAGCAGTTAGGTAGCAGGGCAGTAGCAGTTAGGTAGCAGGACAGTAGCAGTTAGGTAGCAGGACAGTAGCAGTTAGGTAGCAGGACAGTAGCAGTTAGGTAGCAGGGCAGTAGCAGTTAGGTAGCAGGGCAGTAGCAGTTAGGTAGCAGGGCAGTAGCGGTTAGGTAGCAGGGCTGTAGCGGTTAGGTAGCAGGGCAGTAGCGGTTAGGTAGCATGGCAGTAGCGGTTAGGTAGCAGGGCAGTAGCGGTTAGGTAGCAGGGCAGTAGCGGTTAGGTAGCAGGGCAGTAGCGGTTAGGTAGCAGGGCAGTAGCGGTTAGGTAGCAGGGTAGTAGCGGTTAGGTAGCAGGGTAGTAGCGGTTAGGTAGCAGGGCAGTAGCGGTTAGGTAGCAGGACAGTAGCAGTTAGGTAGCAGGGCAGTAGCAGTTAGGTAACAGGGCAGTAACAGATAAGTAGCAGAGCAGTAGTAGTTAGGTAGCAGGGCAGTAGCAGTTAGGTAGCAGGGCAGTAGCAATTAGGTAGCAGGGCAGAAGCAATTAGGTAGCAGGGCAGTAGCAATTAGGTAGCAGGGCAGTAGCAATTAGGTAGCAGGGCAGTAGCAATTAGGTAGCAGGGCAGTAGCGGTTAGGTAGCAGGGCAGTAGCAATTAGGTAGCAGGGCAGTAGCGGTTAGGTAACAGGGCAGTAGCGGTTAGGTAGCAGGGCAGTAGCGGTTAGGTAGCAGGGCAGTAGCAGTTAGGTAGCAGGACAGTAGCAGTTAGGTAGCAGGACAGTAGCAGTTAGGTAGCAGGACAGTAGCAGTTAGGTAGCAGGACAGTAGCAGTTAGGTAACAGGGCAGTAACAGATAAGTAGCAGTGCAGTAGCAGTTAGGTAGCAGGGCAGTAGCAGTTAGGTAACAGGGCAGTAACAGATAAGTAGCAGTGCAGTAGCAGTTAGGTAGCAGGGCAGTAGCAGTTAGGTAGCAGGGCAGTAGCAGTTAGGTAGCAGGGCAGTAGCAGTTAGGTAGCAGGGCAGTAGCAGTTAGGTAGCAGGACAGTAGCAGTTAGGTAGCAGGACAGTAGCAGTTAGGTAGCAGGACAGTAGCAGTTAGGTAGCAGGACAGTAGCAGTTAGGTAGCAGGGCAGTAGCAGATAAGTAGCAGTGCAGTAGCAGTTAGGTAGCAGGGCAGTAGCAATTAGGTAGCAGGGCAGTAGCAATTAGGTAGCAGGGCAGTAGCGGTTAGGTAGCAGGGCAGTAGCGGTTAGGTAACAGGGCAGTAGCGGTTAGGTAACAGGGCAGTAGCGGTTAGGTAGCAGGGCAGTAGCGGTTATGTAGAAGGGCAGTAGCAGTTAGGTAGCGGGGCAGTAGCAGTTAGGTAGCGGGGCAGTAGAAGTTAGGTAGCGGGGCAGTAGCAGTTAGGTAGCGGGGCAGTAGCAGTTAGGTAGCGGGGCAGTAGCAGTTAGGTAGCAGGGCAGTAGCAGTTAGGTAGCAGGACAGTAGCAGTTAGGTAGCAGGACAGTAGCAGTTAGGTAGCAGGACAGTAGCAGTTAGGTAGCAGGACAGTAGCAGTTAGGTAGCAGGGCAGTAGCAGATAAGTAGCAGTGCAGTAGCAGTTAGGTAGCAGGGCAGTAGCAATTAGGTAGCAGGGCAGTAGCAATTAGGTAGCAGGGCAGTAGCGGTTAGGTAGCAGGGCAGTAGCGGTTAGGTAACAGGGCAGTAGCGGTTAGGTAACAGGGCAGTAGCGGTTAGGTAGCAGGGCAGTAGCGGTTATGTAGAAGGGCAGTAGCAGTTAGGTAGCGGGGCAGTAGCAGTTAGGTAGCGGGGCAGTAGAAGTTAGGTAGCGGGGCAGTAGAAGTTAGGTAGCGGGGCAGTAGCAGTTAGGTAGCGGGGCAGTAGCAGTTAGGTAGCGGGGCAGTAGCAGTTAGGTAGCGGGGCAGTAGCAGTTAGGTAGCGGGGCAGTAGCAGTTAGGTAGCGGGGCTTTAGTAGTTAGGTAGAAGGGCAGTAGCAGTTAGGTAGCGGGGCAGTAGCAGTTAGGTAGCGGGGCAGTAGCAGTTAGGTAGCGGGGCAGTAGCAGTTAGGTAGCGGGGCAGTAGCAGTTAGGTAGCGGGGCAGTAGCAGTTAGGTAGCGGGGCAGTAGCAGTTAGGTAGCGGGGCAGTAGCAGTTAGGTAGCGGGGCAGTAGCAGTTAGGTAGCGGGGCAGTAGCAGTTAGGTAGCGGGGCAGTAGCAGTTAGGTAGCGGGGCAGTAGCAGTTAGGTAGCGGGGCAGCAGCAGTTAGGTAGCGGGGCAGCAGCAGTTAGGTAGAAGGGCAGCAGCAGTTATGTAGAGGGGCAGTAGCAGTTAGGTAGCGGGGCATTAGCAGTTAGGTAGCGGGGCAGTAGCAGTTAGGTAGCGGGGCAGTAGCAGTTAGGTAGCGGGGCTTTAGTAGTTAGGTAGAAGGGCAGTAGCAGTTAGGTAGCGGGGCAGTAGCAGTTAGGTAGCGGGGCAGTAGCAGTAAGGTAGCGGGGCAGTAACAGTTAGGTAGCGGGGCAGTAGCAGTTAGGTAGCGGGGCAGTAGCAGTTAGGTAGCGGGGCAGTAGCAGTTAGGTAGAAGGGCAGTAACAGTTAGGTAGAAGGGCAGTAACAGTTAGGTAGCGGGGCAGTAGCAGTTAGGTAGCGGGGCAGTAGCAGTTAGGTAGCGGGGCAGTAGCAGTTAGGTAGCGGGGCAGTAGCAGTTAGGTAGCGGGGCAGTAGCAGTTAGGTAGCGGGGCAGTAGCAGTTAGGTAGCGGGGCAGTAGCAGTTAGGTAGCGGGGCAGTAGCAGTTAGGTAGCGGGGCAGTAGCAGTTAGGTAGCGGGGCAGTAGCAGTTAGGTAGCGGGGCAGTAGCAGTTAGGTAGCGGGGCTTTAGTAGTTAGGTAGAAGGGCAGTAACAGTTAGGTAGCGGGGCAGTAGCAGTTAGGTAGCGGGGCAGTAGCAGTTAGGTAGCGGGGCAGTAGCAGTTAGGTAGCGGGGCAGTAGCAGTTAGGTAGCGGGGCAGTAGCAGTTAGGTAGCGGGGCAGTAGCAGTTAGGTAGCGGGGCAGTAGCAGTTAGGTAGAGGGGCAGTAGCATTTAGGTAGCGGGGCAGTAGCAGTTAGGTAGCGGGGCAGTAGCAGTTAGGTAGCGGGGCAGTAGCAGTTAGGTAGCGGGGCAGTAGCAGTTAGGTAGCGGGGCAGTAGCAGTTAGGTAGCGGGGCAGTAGCAGTTAGGTAGCGGGGCAGTAGCAGTTAGGTAGCGGGGCAGTAGCAGTTAGGTAGCGGGGCAGTAGCAGTTAGGTAGCGGGGCAGTAGCAGTTAGGTAGCGGGGCAGTAGCAGTTAGGTAGCGGGGCAGTAGCAGTTAGGTAGCGGGGCAGTAGCAGTTAGGTAGCGGGGCAGTAGCAGTTAGGTAGCGGGGCAGTAGCAGTTAGGTAGCGGGGCAGTAGCAGTTAGGTAGCGGGGCAGTAGCAGTTAGGTAGCGGGGCAGTAGCAGTTAGGTAGCGGGGCAGTAGCAGTTAGGTAGCGGGGCAGTAGCAGTTAGGTAGCGGGGCAGTAGCAGTTAGGTAGCGGGGCAGTAGCAGTTAGGTAGCGGGGCAGTAGCAGTTAGGTAGCGGGGCAGTAGCAGTTAGGTAGCGGGGCAGTAGCAGTTAGGTAGCGGGGCAGTAGCAGTTAGGTAGCGGGGCAGTAGCAGTTAGGTAGCGGGGCAGTAGCAGTTAGGTAGCGGGTCAGTAGCAGTTAGGTAGCGGGTCAGTAGCAGTTAGGTAGCGGGGCAGTAGCAGTGAGGTAGCGGGGCAGTAGCAGTGAGGTAGCGGGGCAGTAGCAGTGAGGTAGCGGGGCAGTAGCAGTGAGGTAGCGGGGCAGTAGCAGTGAGGTAGCGGGGCAGTAGCAGTTTTGTAGCGGGGCAGTAGCAGTTTTGTAGCGGGGCAGTAGCAGTTTTGTAGCGGGGCAGTAGCAGTTAGGTAGAAGGGAAGTAGCAGTTAGGTAGCAGGGAAGTAGCAGTTAGGTAGCAGGGAAGTAGCAGTTGGAAGCCGGGAAGTAGCAGTTAGGTAGCGGGGCAGTAGCAGTTAGGTAGCGGGGCAGTAGCAGTTAGGTAGCGGGGCAGTAGCAGTTAGGTAGCGGGGCAGTAGCAGTTAGGTAGCGGGGCAGTAGCAGTTAGGTAGCGGGGCAGTAGCAGTTAGGTAGCGGGGCAGTAGCAGTTAGGTAGCGGGGCAGTAGCAGTTAGGTAGCGGGGCAGTAGCAGTTAGGTAGCGGGGCAGCAGCAGTTAGGTAGCGGGGCAGCAGCAGTTAGGTAGCGGGGCAGCAGCAGTTAGGTAGAAGGGCAGCAGCAGTTATGTAGAAGGGCAGCAGCAGTTAGGTAGCAGGGAAGTAGCAGTTAGGTAGCAGGGAAGTAGCAGTTGGAAGCCGGGAAGTAGCAGTTAGGTAGCGGGGCAGTAGCAGTTAGGTAGCGGGGCAGTAGCAGTTAGGTAGCGGGGCAGTAGCAGTTAGGTAGCGGGGCAGTAGCAGTTAGGTAGCGGGGCAGTAGCAGTTAGGTAGCGGGGCAGCAGCAGTTAGGTAGCGGGGCAGTAGCAGTTAGGTAGCGGGGCAGTAGCAGTTAGGTAGCGGGGCTTTAGTAGTTAGGTAGAAGGGCAGTAGCAGTTAGGTAGCGGGGCAGTAACAGTTAGGTAGCGGGGCAGTAGCAGTTAGGTAGCGGGGCAGTAGCAGTTAGGTAGCGGGGCAGTAGCAGTTAGGTAGCGGGGCAGTAGCAGTTAGGTAGCGGGGCAGTAGCAGTTAGGTAGCGGGGCAGAAGCAGTTAGGTAGCGGGGCAGTAGCAGTTAGGTAGCGGGGCAGTAGCAGTTAGGTAGCGGGGCAGTAGCAGTTAGGTAGCGGGGCAGTAGCAGTTAGGTAGCGGGGCAGTAGCAGTTAGGTAGCGGGGCAGTAGCAGTAAGGTAGCGGGGCAGTAACAGTTAGGTAGCGGGGCAGTAGCAGTTAGGTAGCGGGGCAGTAGCAGTTAGGTAGCGGGGCAGTAGCAGTTAGGTAGCGGGGCAGTAGCAGTTAGGTAGCGGGGCAGTAGCAGTTAGGTAGCGGGGCTTTAGTAGTTAGGTAGAAGGGCAGTAACAGTTAGGTAGCGGGGCAGTAGCAGTTAGGTAGCGGGGCAGTAGCAGTTAGGTAGCGGGGCAGTAGCAGTTAGGTAGCGGGGCTTTAGTAGTTAGGTAGAAGGGCAGTAACAGTTAGGTAGCGGGGCAGTAGCAGTTAGGTAGCGGGGCAGTAGCCGTTAGGTAGCGGGGCAGTAGCAGTTAGGTAGCGGGGCAGTAGCAGTTAGGTAGCGGGGCAGTAGCAGTTAGGTAGCGGGGCAGTAGCAGTTAGGTAGCGGGGCAGTAGCAGTTAGGTAGCGGGGCAGTAGCAGTTAGGTAGCGGGGCAGTAGCAGTTAGGTAGCGGGGCAGTAGCAGTGAGGTAGCGGGGCAGTAGCAGTGAGGTAGCGGGGCAGTAGCAGTGAGGTAGCGGGGCAGTAGCAGTTAGGTAGCGGGGCAGTAGCAGTTTTGTAGCGGGGCAGTAGCAGTTAGGTAGAAGGGCAGTAGCAGTTATGTAGAAGGGAAGTAGCAGTTAGGTAGCGGGGAAGTAGCAGTTAGGTAGCGGGGAAGTAGCAGTTGGTAGCGGGGCAGTAGCAGTTAGGTAGCGGGGCAGTAGCAGTTAGGTAGCGGGGCAGTAGCAGTTAGGTAGCGGGGCAGTAGCAGTTAGGTAGCGGGGCAGTAGCAGTTAGGTAGCGGGGCAGTAGCAGTTAGGTAGCGGGGCAGTAGCAGTTAGGTAGCGGGGCAGTAGCAGTTAGGTAGCGGGGCAGTAGCAGTTAGGTAGCGGGGCAGTAGCAGTTAGGTAGAGGGGCAGTAACAGTTAGGTAGCGGGGCAGTAACAGTTAGGTAGCGGGGCAGTAGCAGTTAGGTAGCGGGGCAGTAGCAGTTAGGTAGCGGGGCAGTAGCAGTTAGGTAGCGGGGCAGTAGCAGTTAGGTAGCGGGGCAGTAGCAGTTAGGTAGCGGGGCAGTAGCAGTTAGGTAGCGGGGCAGTAGCAGTTAGGTAGCGGGGCAGTAGCAGTTAGGTAGCGGGGCAGTAGCAGTTAGGTAGCGGGGCAGTAGCAGTGAGGTAGCGGGGCAGTAGCAGTGAGGTAGCGGGGCAGTAGCAGTGAGGTAGCGGGGCAGTAGCAGTGAGGTAGCGGGGCAGTAGCAGTGAGGTAGCGGGGCAGTAGCAGTTTTGTAGCGGGGCAGTAGCAGTTTTGTAGCGGGGCAGTAGCAGTTAGGTAGAAGGGCAGTAGCAGTTAGGTAGAGGGGCAGTAGCAGTTAGGTAGCGGGGCAGTAGCAGTTAGGTAGCGGGGCTTTAGTAGTTAGGTAGAAGGGCAGTAGCAGTTAGGTAGCGGGGCAGTAGCAGTTAGGTAGCGGGGCAGTAGCAGTTAGGTAGCGGGGCAGTAGCAGTTAGGTAGCGGGGCAGTAGCAGTTAGGTAGCGGGGCAGTAGCAGTTAGGTAGCGGGGCAGTAGCAGTTAGGTAGCGGGGCAGTAGCAGTTAGGTAGCGGGGCAGTAGCAGTTAGGTAGCGGGGCAGTAGCAGTTAGGTAGCGGGGCAGTAGCAGTTAGGTAGCGGGGCAGTAGCAGTTAGGTAGCGGGGCAGCAGCAGTTAGGTAGAAGGGCAGTAGCAGTTATGTAGAAGGGCAGTAGCAGTTAGGTAGCGGGGCAGTAGCAGTTAGGTAGCGGGGCAGCAGCAGTTAGGTAGCGGGGCAGCAGCAGTTAGGTAGCGGGGCAGCAGCAGTTAGGTAGCGGGGCAGCAGCAGTTAGGTAGCGGGGCAGTAGCAGTGAGGTAGCGGGGCAGTAGCAGTGAGGTAGCGGGGCAGTAGCAGTGAGGTAGCGGGGCAGTAGCAGTGAGGTAGCGGGGCAGTAGCAGTGAGGTAGCGGGGCAGTAGCAGTTTTGTAGCGGGGCAGTAGCAGTTTTGTAGCGGGGCAGTAGCAGTTAGGTAGAAGGGCAGTAGCAGTTAGGTAGAGGGGCAGTAGCAGTTAGGTAGCGGGGCAGTAGCAGTTAGGTAGCGGGGCTTTAGTAGTTAGGTAGAAGGGCAGTAGCAGTTAGGTAGCGGGGCAGTAGCAGTTAGGTAGCGGGGCAGTAGCAGTTAGGTAGCGGGGCAGTAGCAGTTAGGTAGCGGGGCAGTAGCAGTTAGGTAGCGGGGCAGTAGCAGTTAGGTAGCGGGGCAGTAGCAGTTAGGTAGCGGGGCAGTAGCAGTTAGGTAGCGGGGCAGTAGCAGTTAGGTAGCGGGGCAGTAGCAGTTAGGTAGCGGGGCAGTAGCAGTTAGGTAGCGGGGCAGCAGCAGTTAGGTAGAAGGGCAGTAGCAGTTATGTAGAAGGGCAGTAGCAGTTAGGTAGCGGGGCAGTAGCAGTTAGGTAGCGGGGCAGTAGCAGTTAGGTAGCGGGGCAGCAGCAGTTAGGTAGCGGGGCAGCAGCAGTTAGGTAGCGGGGCAGTAGCAGTTAGGTAGCGGGGCAGTAGCAGTTAGGTAGCGGGGCTTTAGTAGTTAGGTAGAAGGGCAGTAGCAGTTAGGTAGCGGGGCAGTAGCAGTTAGGTAGCGGGGCTGTAGTAGTAAGGTAGCGGGGCAGTAACAGTTAGGTAGCGGGGCAGTAGCAGTTAGGTAGCGGGGCAGTAGCAGTTAGGTAGCGGGGCAGTAGCAGTTAGGTAGCGGGGCAGTAGCAGTTAGGTAGCGGGGCAGTAGCAGTTAGGTAGAAGGGCAGTAACAGTTAGGTAGCGGGGCAGTAGCAGTTAGGTAGCGGGGCAGTAGCAGTTAGGTAGCGGGGCAGTAGCAGTTAGGTAGCGGGGCAGTAACAGTTAGGTAGCGGGGCAGTAGCAGTTAGGTAGCGGGGCAGTAGCAGTTAGGTAGCGGGGCAGTAGCAGTTAGGTAGCGGGGCAGTAGCAGTTAGGTAGCGGGGCAGTAGCAGTTAGGTAGCGGGGCAGTAGCAGTTAGGTAGCGGGGCAGTAGCAGTTAGGTAGCGGGGCTTTAGTAGTTAGGTAGAAGGGCAGTAACAGTTAGGTAGCGGGGCAGTAGCAGTTAGGTAGCGGGGCAGTAGCAGTTAGGTAGCGGGGCAGTAGCAGTTAGGTAGCGGGGCAGTAACAGTTAGGTAGCGGGGCAGTAGCAGTTAGGTAGCGGGGCAGTAGCAGTTAGGTAGCGGGGCAGTAGCAGTTAGGTAGCGGGGCAGTAGCAGTTAGGTAGCGGGGCAGTAGCAGTTAGGTAGCGGGGCAGTAGCAGTTAGGTAGCGGGGCAGTAGCAGTTAGGTAGCGGGGCAGTAGCAGTTAGGTAGCGGGGCAGTAGCAGTTAGGTAGCGGGGCAGTAGCAGTTAGGTAGCGGGGCAGTAGCAGTTAGGTAGCGGGGCAGTAGCAGTTAGGTAGCGGGGCAGTAGCAGTTAGGTAGCGGGGCAGTAGCAGTTAGGTAGCGGGGCGGTAGCGGGGCAGTAGCAGTTAGGTAGCGGGGCAGTAGCAGTGAGGTAGCGGGGCAGTAGCAGTGAGGTAGCGGGGCAGTAGCAGTTAGGTAGCGGGGCAGTAGCAGTTTTGTAGCGGGGCACTAGCAGTTTTGTAGCGGGGCAGTAGCAGTTAGGTAGCAGGGAAGTAGCAGTTAGGTAGCAGGGAAGTAGCAGTTAGGTAGCAGGGAAGTAGCAGTTGGAAGCCGGGAAGTAGCAGTTAGGTAGCGGGGCAGTAGCAGTTAGGTAGCGGGGCAGTAGCAGTTAGGTAGCGGGGCAGTAGCAGTTAGGTAGCGGGGCAGTAGCAGTTAGGTAGCGGGGCAGTAGCAGTTAGGTAGCGGGGCAGTAGCAGTTAGGTAGCGGGGCAGTAGCAGTTAGGTAGCGGGGCAGCAGCAGTTAGGTAGCGGGGCAGCAGCAGTTAGGTAGCGGGGCAGTAGCAGTTAGGTAGAAGGGCAGTAGCAGTTAGGTAGCGGGGCAGCAGCAGTTAGGTAGCGGGGCAGCAGCAGTTAGGTAGCGGGGCAGCAGCAGTTAGGTAGCGGGGCAGCAGCAGTTAGGTAGCGGGGCAGCAGCAGTTAGGTAGAAGGGCAGTAGCAGTTATGTAGCAGGGAAGTAGCAGTTAGGTAGCAGGGAAGTAGCAGTTAGGTAGCAGGGAAGTAGCAGTTGGAAGCCGGGAAGTAGCAGTTAGGTAGCGGGGCAGTAGCAGTTAGGTAGCGGGGCAGTAGCAGTTAGGTAGCGGGGCAGTAGCAGTTAGGTAGCGGGGCAGTAGCAGTTAGGTAGCGGGGCAGTAGCAGTTAGGTAGCGGGGCAGTAGCAGTTAGGTAGCGGGGCAGTAGCAGTTAGGTAGCGGGGCAGTAGCAGTTAGGTAGCGGGGCAGCAGCAGTTAGGTAGCGGGGCAGCAGCAGTTAGGTAGCGGGGCAGTAGCAGTTAGGTAGCGGGGCAGTAGCAGTTAGGTAGCGGGGCAGTAGCAGTTAGGTAGCGGGACAGTAGCAGTTAGGTAGAAGGGCAGTAGCAGTTAGGTAGCGGGGCAGTAGCAGTTAGGTAGCGGGGCAGTAGCAGTAAGGTAGCGGGGCAGTAACAGTTAGGTAGCGGGGCAGTAGCAGTTAGGTAGCGGGGCAGTAGCAGTTAGGTAGCGGGGCAGTAGCAGTTAGGTAGCGGGGCAGTAGCAGTTAGGTAGAGGGGCAGTAGCAGTTAGGTAGAGGGGCAGTAGCAGTTAGGTAGCGGGGCAGTAGCAGTTAGGTAGCGGGGCAGTAGCAGTTAGGTAGCGGGGCAGTAACAGTTAGGTAGCGGGGCAGTAACAGTTAGGTAGCGGGGCAGTAGCAGTTAGGTAGCGGGGCAGTAGCAGTTAGGTAGCGGGGCAGTAGCAGTTAGGTAGCGGGGCAGTAGCAGTTAGGTAGCGGGGCAGTAGCAGTTAGGTAGCGGGGCAGTAGCAGTTAGGTAGCGGGGCAGTAGCAGTTAGGTAGCGGGGCAGTAGCAGTTAGGTAGCGGGGCAGTAGCAGTTAGGTAGCGGGGCAGTAGCAGTTAGGTAGCGGGGCAGTAGCAGTTAGGTAGCGGGGCAGTAGCAGTTAGGTAGCGGGGCAGTAGCAGTTAGGTAGCGGGGCAGTAGCAGTTAGGTAGCGGGGCAGTAGCAGTTAGGTAGCGGGGCAGTAGCAGTTAGGTAGCGGGGCAGTAGCAGTTAGGTAGCGGGGCAGTAGCAGTTAGGTAGCGGGGCAGTAGCAGTTAGGTAGCGGGGCAGTAGCAGTTAGGTAGCGGGGCAGTAGCAGTTAGGTAGCGGGGCAGTAGCAGTTAGGTAGCGGGGCAGTAGCAGTGAGGTAGCGGGGCAGTAGCAGTGAGGTAGCGGGGCAGTAGCAGTGAGGTAGCGGGGCAGTAGCAGTTAGGTAGCGGGGCAGTAGCAGTTTTGTAGCGGGGCAGTAGCAGTTAGGTAGAAGGGCAGTAGCAGTTATGTAGAAGGGCAGTAGCAGTTAGGAAGCAGGGCAGTAGCAGTTAGGAAGCAGGGAAGTAGCAGTTAGGAAGCAGGGAAGTAGCAGTTAGGAAGCAGGGAAGTAGCAGTTAGGTAGCTGGGCAGTAGCAGTTAGGTAGCTGGGCAGTAGCAGTGAGGTAGTTGGGCAGTAGCAGTGAGGTAGCAGGGCAGTAGCAGTTAGGTAGCAGGGCAGTAGCAGTTAGGTAGCAGGGCAGTAGCAGTTAGGTAGCAGGGCAGTAGCAGTTAGGTAGCAGGGCAGTAGCAGCTAGGTAGCAGGGAAGGAGCAGTTAGGTAGCAGGGAAGTAGCAGTTAGGTAGCGGTTAGGTAGCAGGGCAGTGATTAGGTAGCAGGGCAGTAGTGATTAGGTAGCAGGGCAGTAGTGGTTAGGTAGCAGGGCAGTAGTGGTTAGGTAGCAGGGCAGTAGTGGTTAGGTAGCGAGGCAGTAGCAGTTAGGTAGCGGGGCAGTAGCAGTTAGGTAGCGGGGCAGTAGCAGTTAGGTAGCGGGGCAGTAGCAGTTAGGTAGCGGGGCAGTAGCAGTTAGGTAGCGGGGCAGTAGCAGTTAGGTAGCAGGGCAGTAGCAGTTAGGTAGCAGGGCAGTAGCAGTTAGGTAGCAGGGCAGTAGCAGTTAGGTAGCAGGGCAGTAGCAGTTAGGTAGCAGGGCAGTAGCAGTTAGGTAGCAGGGCAGTAGCAGTTAGGTAGCAGGGCAGTAGCAGTTAGGTAGCAGGGCAGTAGCAGTTAGGTAGCAATGCAGTAGCAGTTAGGTAGCAGGGCAGTAGCAGTTAGGTAATAGGGCAGTAGCAGTTAGGTAATAGGGCAGTAGCAGTTAGGTAATAGGGCAGTAGCAGTTAGGTAATAGGGCAGTAGCAGTTAGGTAATAGGGCAGTAGCAGTTAGGTAATAGGGCAGTAGCAGTGAGGTAGTTGGGCAGAAGCAGTTAGGTAGCAGGGCAGTAGTAAATAGGTAGCAGGGCAGTAGTGGTTAGGTAGCAGGGAAGTAGAGGTTAGGTAGCAGGGCAGTAACAGTTAAGTAGCAGGGCAGTAGCAGTTAGGTAGCAGGGCAGTAGCAGTTAGGTAGCAGGGAAGTAGCAGTTAGGTAGCAGGGCAATAGCAGTTAGGTAGCAGGACAGTAGCAGTTAGGTAACAGAGCAGTAACAGTTAAGTAGCAGAGCAGTAGTAGTTAGGGAGCAGTGCAGTAGCAGTTAGGTAGCAGGGCAGTATCAGTTAGGTAGCAGGGCAGTAGCAGTGAGGTAATAGGGCAGTAGCAGTGAGGTAGTTGGGCAGAAGCAGTTAGGTAGCAGGGCAGTAGTAAATAGGTAGCAGGGAAGTAGCGGTTAGGTAGCAGGGCAGTAGCAATTAGGGAGCAGGGCAGTAGCAATTAGGGAGCAGGGCAGTAGCAATTAGGGAGCAGGGCAGTAGCAATTAGGTAGCAGGGCAGTAGCAGTTAGGTAGCAGGGCAGTAGCAGTTAGGTAGCAGGGCAGTAGCAGTTAGGTAGCAGGGCAGTAGCAGTTAGGTAGCAGGGCAGTAGCAGTTAGGTAGCAGGGCAGTAGCAGTTAGGTAGCAGGGCAGTAGCAGTTAGGTAGCAGGGCAGTAGCAGTTAGGTAGCAGGGCAGTAGCAGTTAGGTAGCAGGGCAGTAGCAGTTAGGTAGCAGGGCAGTAGCAGTTAGGTAGCAGGGCAGTAGCAGTTAGGTAGCAGGGCAGTAGCAGTTAGGTAGCAGGGCAGTAGCAGTTAGGTAGCAGGGCAGTAGCAGTTAGGTAGCAGGGCAGTATCAGTTAGGTAGCAGGGCAGTAGCAGTTAGGTAGCAGGGCAGTAGCGGTTAGGTAGCAGGGCAGTAGCGGTTAGGTAGCAGGGCAGTAGCGGTTAGGTAATAGGGCAGTAGCAGTTAGGTAATAGGGCAGTAGCAGTGAGGTAGTTGGGCAGAAGCAGTGAGGTAGCAGGGCAGTAGCGGTTAGGTAGCAGGGAAGTAGCGGTTAGGTAGCAGGGAAGTAGCGGTTAGGTAGCGAGGCAGTAGCAGTTAGGTAGCTGGGAGGTAGCAGTTAGGTAGCTGGGCAGTAGCAGTTAGGTAGCTGGGCAGTAGCAGTTAGGTAGTTGGGCAGTAGCAGTTAGTTAGCAGGGCAGTAGCGGTTAGGTAGCAGGGCAGTAGCGGTTAGGTAGCAGGGCAGTAGCGGTTAGGTAGCGAGGCAGTAGCGGTTAGGTAGCGAGGCAGTAGCAGTTAGGTAGCGGGGCAGTAGCAGTTAGGTAGCGGGGCAGTAGCAGTTAGGTAGCGGGGCAGTAGCAGTTAGGTAGCGGGGCAGTAGCAGTTAGGTAGCGGGGCAGTAGCAGTTAGGTAGCGGGGCAGTAGCAGTTAGGTAGCGGGGCAGTAGCAGTTAGGTAGCAGGGCAGTAGCAGTTAGGTAGCAGGGCAGTAGCAGTTAGGTAGCAGGGCAGTAGCAGTTAGGTAGCAGGGCAGTAGCAGTTAGGTAATAGGGCAGTAGCAGTTAGGTAATAGGGCAGTAGCAGTTAGGTAG
>NW_026602208.1:0-22756 GCF_029448725.1 Salvelinus fontinalis | reverse complement strand
GTGAGGCTGGAATGGGTAGAGACAGGAGGGGTGAGGCTGGAATGGGTAGAGACAGGAGGGGTGAGGCTGGAATGGGTAGAGACAGGAGGGGTGAGGCTGGAATGGGTAGAGACAGGAGGGTGAGGCTGGAATGGGTAGAGACAGGAGGGGTGAGGCTGGAATGGGGAGTGAAATAATACATGTAGGTATGCATCAGACTCTTAACATGCTCAGACAGAAGTAAAGCTTATGTTCAGATAAATATTGTACAGAAAGTTGAACCTTTGACGGATAGAATTATGATGGATAGGCCTAGTCTTGGGCCTAGTCAGAAGCTCTCCTATGGTGTGTGTGTGTGTGTGTGTGCGTGCGTTTGCCTTGCGCATGCGTTTCTGTGGTTTGGTCACGCAGTCTGAGTCACAGCTGGCAGAGGGAAATGGAAGCGGACAGCGGTTATTAAAAAACGGGTTGGATTCTTCTAATCAGGGGTCTGCCTGGCCTGCCACTCTTTAGGTAGGCATACTACTCCACTCCAGGTCTACAGGAGCCCAGAGCCGACAAATCCCTGGCCAGACAGACAGACTGCACACCGACTGGGCTGAGACACCAAGCAGAAGATGGCACAGCTCACAGGAGGAGTACAGCACACAACACTCAGCTTGTGTGTGTGTAGGCTGTAGCTAGTCTGTGTGTGTGTGTGTGTGTGTGTGTGTGTGTGTGTGTGTGTGTGTGTGTGTGTGTGTGTGTGTGTGTGTGTGTGTGTGTGTGTGTGTGTGTGTGTGTGTGTGTGTGTAGCTACAGCCTGCACACACACACAGACTAGCTACAGCCTGCACACACACACACACAGACTAGCTACAGCCTGCACACACACCCACACAGACTAGCTACAGCCTGCACACACACACACACAGACTAGCTACAGTCTGCACACACACACACACAGACTAGCTACAGCCTGCACACACACACACACACAGACTAGCTACAGCCTGCACACACACACACACACAGACTAGCTACAGCCTGCACACACACAGACTAGCTACAGCCTGCACACACACAGACTAGCTACAGCCTGCACACACACAGACTAGCTACAGCCTGCACACACACAGACTAGCTACAGCCTGCACACACACACACACACACACAGACTAGCTACAGCCTGCACACACACAGACTAGCTACAGCCTGCACACACACACACACACACACACAGACTAGCTACAGCCTGCACACACACACACAGACTAGCTACAGCCTCCACACACACACAGACTAGCTACAGCCTGCACACACACACACACACACACAGGCTGTGTGTGTGTGTGTGTGCAGGCTGTAGCTAGTCTGTGTGTGTGTGCAGGCTGTAGCTAGTCTGTGTGTGTGTGTGTGTGTGTGTGTGTGTGTGTGTGTGTGTGTGTGTGTGTGTGTGTGTGTGTGTGTGTGTGTGTGTGTGTGTGTGTGTGTGTGTGTGT
This sequence comes from Salvelinus fontinalis, assembly GCF_029448725.1. Lineage (NCBI taxonomy): Eukaryota > Metazoa > Chordata > Actinopteri > Salmoniformes > Salmonidae > Salvelinus > Salvelinus fontinalis. Next base: position 21,296 of record NW_026602208.1, on the reverse strand, counting down.
GTGTGTGTGTGTGTGTGCAGGCTGTAGCTAGTGACTGAATATCAAAACATATTAGTCAAATTGTGACAAGTTGTAACAAACAACGGTTTGTTTAGATAAACATGTGGATGCAATAGAAGAGACATTAGGGCTGGTAACCACCAGGTACCTCTTGATACAATATCACTATCATACTTAGGGGCCGATATGTATCGCGATTCTCAGAATTCTATTGTATTACGATCCGATACTGCGATTCTAAACATATTGCTCACTATGTCTGTTGCAGAGAGACGAGAGAGACTGAGAAAATAAGTTTTGATCAGACATGGAAATAAAAGTATTGAAAACTTTTTGGCTCACTGTTTAAAAAGGAGAACGAGCTATAGGTTGAAAAATACCTGCGTTTTGGCGCAAGTACAGCCGACTAGCGCTAGCTAACGCCACCTAGCAAAAAAAGTCTAAGTATCGATATAATATGTTCCAAAATAATATTGTGATATGTAACTATCTAATTTTCCTCCATCACGCCCCAGACACAATGATTTGGGGTTAACAAGACACATGCCTCCCACTCTTCCCTAAGCATATGTAAACAAGACAATTGCCTCCCACTCTTCCCTAAGCATATGGAAACAAGACAATTGCCTCCCACTCTTCCCTAAGCATATGGAAACAAGACACATGCCTCCCACTCTTCCCTAAGCATATGGAAACAAGACAAATTGATACGCTGCGGTTTCCAATTCAATCTAATGATAGGTAACACAACTCTACAGACAAAATATTCAATTCTAATGATAGGTAACACAACATGTTCAATTCTAATGATTGATAACACAACTCTACAGACAACATATTCAATTCTAATGATAGGTAACACAACTCTACAGACAACATGTTCCATATTCAATTCTAATGATAGGTAACACAATTCTAATGATAGGTAACACAACTCTAATGATAGGTAACACAACTCTAATGATAGGTAACACAACTCTACAGACAACATGTTCCATATTCAACTCTAATGATAGGTAACACAATTCTAATGATAGGTAACACAACTCTAATGATAGGTAACACAATTCTAATGATAGGTAACACAACTCTAATGATAGGTAACACAACTCGAATGATAGGTAACACAACTCGAATGATAGGTAACACAACCCTACAGACAACATGTTCCATATTCAATTCTAATGATAGGTAACACAACTCTAATGATAGGTAACACAACCCTACAGACAACATGCTCCATATTCAACTCTAATGATAGGTACCACAACTCTAATGATAGGTAACACAACTCTACAGACAACATGTTCCATATTCAACTCTAATGATAGGTAACACAACTCTACAGACAACATGTTCCATATTCAACTCTAATGATAGGTAACACAATTCTAATGATAGGTAACACAACCCTACAGACAACATGCTCCATATTCAATTCTAATGATAGGTAACACAACTCTAATGATAGGTAACACAACCCTACAGACAACATGCTCCATATTCAACTCTAATGATAGGTACCACAACTCTAATGATAGGTAACACAACTCTACAGACAACATGTTCCATATTCAACTCTAATGATAGGTAACACAACTCTACAGACAACATGTTCCATATTCAACTCTAATGATAGGTAACACAATTCTAATGATAGGTAACACAACTCTACAGACAACATGTTCCATATTCAACTCTAATGATAGGTAACACAATTCTAATGATAGGTAACACAACTCTAATGATAGGTAACACAACTCTAATGATAGGTAACACAACTCTACAGACAACATGTTCCATATTCAACTCTAATGATAGGTAACACAACTCTACAGACAACATGTTCCATATTCAATTCTAATGATAGGTAACACAACTCTAATGATAGGTAACACAACCCTACAGACAACATGTTCAACTCTAATGATAGGTAACACAACTCTACAGACAACATGTTCCATATTCAATTCTAATGATAGGTAACACAACTCTAATGATAGGTAACACAACTCTACAGACAATATGTTCAACTCTAATGATAGGTAACACAACTCTAATGATAGGTAACACAACCCTACAGACAACATGTTCAACTCTAATGATAGGTAAAACAATTCTAATGATAGGTAACACAACTCTACAGACAACATGTTCCATATTCAACTCTAATGATAGGTAACACAATTCTAATGATAGGTAACACAACTCTAATGATAGGTAACACAACTCTAATGATAGGTAACACAACCCTACAGACAACATGCTCCATATTCAACTCTAATGATAGGTAACACAATTCTAATGATAGGTACCACAACTCTACAGACATGTTCAACTCTAATGATAGGTAACACAACTCTAATGATAGGTAACAACTCTACAGACAACATGTTCAATTCTAATGATAGGTAACACAACTCTACAGACAACATGTTCCATATTCAACTCTAATGATAGGTAACACAACTCTAATGATAGGTAACACAACTCTACAGACAACATGTTCCATATTCAATTCTAATGATAGGTAACACAACTCTACAGACAACATGTTCCATATTCAATTCTAATGATAGGTAACACAACTCTAATGATAGGTAACACAACCCTACAGACAACATGCTCCATATTCAACTCTAATGATAGGTAACACAATTCTAATGATAGGTACCACAACTCTACAGACATGTTCAACTCTAATGATAGGTAACACAACTCTAATGATAGGTAACAACTCTACAGACAACATGTTCAATTCTAATGATAGGTAACACAACTCTACAGACAACATGTTCCATATTCAACTCTAATGATAGGTAACACAACTCTAATGATAGGTAACACAACTCTAATGATAGGTAACACAACTCTACAGACAACATGTTCCATATTCAATTCTAATGATAGGTAACACAACTCTAATGATAGGTAACACAACCCTACAGACAACATGTTCAATTCTAATGATAGGTAACACAACTCTACAGACAACATGTTCCATATTCAATTCTAATGATAGGTACCACAACTCTAATGATAGGTAACACAACTCTACAGACAACATGTTCCATATTCAATTCTAATGATAGGTAACACAACTCTAATGATAGGTAACACAACCCTACAGACAACATGTTCCATATTCAATTCTAATGATAGGTAACACAACTCTAATGATAGGTAACACAACCCTACAGACAACATGTTCAACTCTAATGATAGGTAACACAACTCTACAGACAACATGTTCAACTCTAATGATAGGTAACACAACTCTACAGACAACATGTTCCATATTCAATTCTAATGATAGGTAACACAACTCTACAGACAACATGTTCCATATTCAACTCTAATGATAGGTAACACAACTCTACAGACAACATGTTCCATATTCAACTCTAATGATAGGTAACACAACTCTAATGATAGGTAACACAACTCTACAGACAACATGTTCCATATTCAACTCTAATGATAGGTAACACAATTCTAATGATAGGTAACACAACCCTACAGACAACATGTTCCATATTCAACTCGAATGATAGGTAACACAACTCGAATGATAGGTAACAACTCGAATGATAGGTAACACAACCCTACAGACAACATGTTCCATATTCAATTCTAATGATAGGTAACACAACTCTAATGATAGGTAACACAACCCTACAGACAACATGCTCCATATTCAACTCTAATGATAGGTAACACAATTCTAATGATAGGTAACACAACTCTAATGATAGGCAACACAACTCTACAGACAACATGTTCCATATTCAATTCTAATGATAGGTAACACAACTCTAATGATAGGTAACACAACCCTACAGACAACATGTTCAACTCTAATGATAGGTAACACAACTCTAATGATAGGTACCAAAACTCTACAGACATGTTCAACTCTAATGATAGGTAACACAACTCTAATGATAGGTAACAACTCTACAGACAACATGTTCCATATTCAACTCTAATGATAGGTAACACAATTCTAATGATAGGTAACACAACCCTACAGACAACATGTTCCATATTCAACTCGAATGATAGGTAACACAACTCGAATGATAGGTAACACAACTCGAATGGTAGGTAACAACTCGAATGGTAGGTAACAACTCGAATGGTAGGTAACAACTCGAATGGTAGGTAACAACTCGAATGGTAGGTAACAACTCGAATGGTAGGTAACAACTCGAATGGTAGGTAACAGCTCGAATGGTAGGTAACAGCTCGAATGGTAGCTAACAGCTCGAATGGTAGCTAACAGCTCGAATGGTAGCTAACAGCTCGAATGGTAGGTAACAGCTCGAATGGTAGGTAACAGCTCGAATGGTAGGTAACAACTCGAATGGTAGGTAACAACTCGAATGGTAGGTAACAACTCGAATGGTAGGTAACAACTCGAATGGTAGGTAACAACTCGAATGGTAGGTAACAGCTCGAATGGTAGGTAACAGCTCGAATGGTAGCTAACAGCTCGAATGGTAGGTAACAGCTCGAATGGTAGGTAACACAACTCTAATGATAGGTAACACAACTCTAATGATAGGTAACACAACTCTACAGACAACATGTTCCATATTCAATTCTAATGATAGGTAACACAACTCTACAGACAACATGTTCCATATTCAACTCTAATGATAGGTAACACAATTCTAATGATAGGTAACAACTCGAATGATAGGTAACACAACCCTACAGACAACATGTTCCATATTCAATTCTAATGATAGGTAACACAATTCTAATGATAGGTACCACAACTCTACAGACAACATGTTCCATATTCAATTCTAATGATAGGTAACACAACTCTAATGATAGGTAACACAACCCTACAGACAACATGCTCCATATTCAACTCTAATGATAGGTAACACAATTCTAATGATAGGTACCACAACTCTACAGACAACATGTTCCATATTCAATTCTAATGATAGGTAACACAACTCTAATGATAGGTAACACAACCCTACAGACAACATGCTCCATATTCAACTCTAATGATAGGTAACACAATTCTAATGATAGGTACCACAACTCTACAGACATGTTCAACTCTAATGATAGGTAACACAACTCTAATGATAGGTAACAACTCTACAGACAACATGTTCAATTCTAATGATAGGTAACACAACTCTACAGACAACATGTTCCATATTCAACTCTAATGATAGGTAACACAACTCTAATGATAGGTAACACAACTCTAATGATAGGTAACACAACTCTACAGACAACATGTTCCATATTCAATTCTAATGATAGGTAACACAACTCTAATGATAGGTAACACAACCCTACAGACAACATGTTCAATTCTAATGATAGGTAACACAACTCTACAGACAACATGTTCCATATTCAATTCTAATGATAGGTAACACAACTCTAATGATAGGTAACACAACCCTACAGACAACATGTTCAACTCTAATGATAGGTAACACAACTCTACAGACAACATGTTCCATATTCAATTCTAATGATAGGTAACACAACTCTAATGATAGGTAACACAACTCTACAGACAACATGTTCAATTCTAATGATAGGTAACACAACTCTAATGATAGGTAACACAACCCTACAGACAACATGTTCAACTCTAATGATAGGTAACACAATTCTAATGATAGGTAACACAACTCTACAGACAACATGTTCCATATTCAACTCTAATGATAGGTAACACAATTCTAATGATAGGTAACACAACTCTAATGATAGGTAACACAACTCTAATGATAGGTAACACAACTCTACAGACAACATGTTCCATATTCAACTCTAATGATAGGTAACACAACTCTACAGACAACATGTTCCATATTCAATTCTAATGATAGGTAACACAACTCTAATGATAGGTAACACAACCCTACAGACAACATGTTCAACTCTAATGATAGGTAACACAACTCTAATGATAGGTAACACAACTCTACAGACAACATGTTCCATATTCAATTGTAATGATAGGTAACACAACTCTACAGACAACATGTTCCATATTCAACTCTAAAGATAGGTAACACAATTCTAATGATAGGTAACACAACTCTAATGATAGGTAACACAACTCTAATGATAGGTAACACAACCCTACAGACAACATGCTCCATATTCAACTCTAATGATAGGTAACACAATTCTAATGATAGGTACCACAACTCTACAGACATGTTCAACTCTAATGATAGGTAACACAACTCTAATGATAGGTAACAACTCTACAGACAACATGTTCAATTCTAATGATAGGTAACACAACTCTACAGACAACATGTTCCATATTCAACTCTAATGATAGGTAACACAACTCTAATGATAGGTAACACAACTCTACAGACAACATGTTCCATATTCAATTCTAATGATAGGTAACACAACTCTACAGACAACATGTTCCATATTCAATTCTAATGATAGGTAACACAACTCTAATGATAGGTAACACAACCCTACAGACAACATGCTCCATATTCAACTCTAATGATAGGTAACACAATTCTAATGATAGGTACCACAACTCTAATGATAGGTACCACAACTCTACAGACAACATGTTCCATATTCAATTCTAATGATAGGTAACACAACTCTAATGATAGGTAACACAACCCTACAGACAACATGCTCCATATTCAACTCTAATGATAGGTAACACAATTCTAATGATAGGTACCACAACTCTACAGACATGTTCAACTCTAATGATAGGTAACACAACTCTAATGATAGGTAACAACTCTACAGACAACATGTTCAATTCTAATGATAGGTAACACAACTCTACAGACAACATGTTCCATATTCAACTCTAATGATAGGTAACACAACTCTAATGATAGGTAACACAACCCTACAGACAACATGTTCAATTCTAATGATAGGTAACACAACCCTACAGACAACATGTTCCATATTCAATTCTAATGATAGGTAACACAACTCTAATGATAGGTAACACAACCCTACAGACAACATGTTCAACTCTAATGATAGGTAACACAACTCTACAGACAACATGTTCCATATTCAATTCTAATGATAGGTAACACAACCCTACAGACAACATGTTCAACTCTAATGATAGGTAACACAACTCTACAGACAACATGTTCCATATTCAATTCTAATGATAGGTAACACAACTCTAATGATAGGTAACACAACTCTACAGACAATATGTTCAACTCTAATGATAGGTAACACAACTCTAATGATAGGTAACACAACCCTACAGACAACATGTTCAACTCTAATGATAGGTAACACAATTCTAATGATAGGTAACACAACTCTACAGACAACATGTTCCATATTCAACTCTAATGATAGGTAACACAATTCTAATGATAGGTAACACAACTCTAATGATAGGTAACACAACTCTAATGATAGGTAACACAACTCTACAGACAACATGTTCCATATTCAACTCTAATGATAGGTAACACAACTCTACAGACAACATGTTCCATATTCAATTCTAATGATAGGTAACACAACTCTAATGATAGGTAACACAACCCTACAGACATCATGTTCAACTCTAATGATAGGTAACACAACTCTAATGATAGGTAACACAACTCTACAGACAACATGTTCCATATTCAATTGTAATGATAGGTAACACAACTCTACAGACAACATGTTCCATATTCAACTCTAATGATAGGTAACACAATTCTAATGATAGGTAACACAACTCTAATGATAGGTAACACAACTCTAATGATAGGTAACACAACCCTACAGACAACATGCTCCATATTCAACTCTAATGATAGGTAACACAATTCTAATGATAGGTACCACAACTCTACAGACATGTTCAACTCTAATGATAGGTAACACAACTCTAATGATAGGTAACAACTCTACAGACAACATGTTCAATTCTAATGATAGGTAACACAACTCTACAGACAACATGTTCCATATTCAACTCTAATGATAGGTAACACAACTCTACAGACAACATGTTCCATATTCAACTCTAATGATAGGTAACACAACTCTACAGACAACATGTTCCATATTCAATTCTAATGATAGGTAACACAACTCTAATGATAGGTAACACAACCCTACAGACAACATGTTCAACTCTAATGATAGGTAACACAACCCTACAGACAACATGTTCCATATTCAATTCTAATGATAGGTAACACAACTCTAATGATAGGTAACACAACCCTACAGACAACATGTTCAACTCTAATGATAGGTAACACAACTCTACAGACAACATGTTCCATATTCAATTCTAATGATAGGTAACACAACTCTAATGATAGGTAACACAACTCTACAGACAACATGTTCCATATTCAACTCTAATGATAGGTAACACAACTCTAATGATAGGTAACACAACTCTAATGATAGGTAACACAACTCTAATGATAGGTAACACAACTCTAATGATAGGTAACACAACTCTACAGACAACATGTTCCATATTCAACTCTAATGATAGGTAACACAACTCTACAGACAACATGTTCCATATTCAATTCTAATGATAGGTAACACAACTCTAATGATAGGTAACACAACCCTACAGACAACATGTTCAACTCTAATGATAGGTAACACAACTCTAATGATAGGTAACACAACTCTAATGATAGGTAACACAACTCTACAGACAACATGTTCCATATTCAATTCTAATGATAGGTAACACAACTCTACAGACAACATGTTCCATATTCAACTCTAATGATAGGTAACACAACTCTACAGACAACATGTTCCATATTCAACTCTAATGATAGGTAACACAACTCTACAGACAACATGTTCCATATTCAACTCTAATGATAGGTAACACAATTCTAATGATAGGTAACACAACTCTAATGATAGGTAACACAACTCTAATGATAGGTAACACAACTCTACAGACAACATGTTCCATATTCAACTCTAATGATAGGTAACACAACTCTACAGACAACATGTTCCATATTCAACTCTAATGATAGGTAACACAATTCTAATGATAGGTAACACAACCCTACAGACAACATGTTCCATATTCAACTCTAATGATAGGTAACACAATTCTAATGATAGGTAACACAACTCTACAGACAACATGTTCCATATTCAATTCTAATGATAGGTAACACAACTCTAATGATAGGTAACACAACCCTACAGACAACATGTTCAACTCTAATGATAGGTAACACAACTCTAATGATAGGTAACACAACTCTAATGATAGGTAACACAACTCTACAGACAACATGTTCCATATTCAATTCTAATGATAGGTAACACAACTCTACAGACAACATGTTCCATATTCAACTCTAATGATAGGTAACACAACTCTACAGACAACATGTTCCATATTCAACTCTAATGATAGGTAACACAACTCTAATGATAGGTAACACAACTCTACAGACAACATGTTCCATATTCAACTCTAATGATAGGTAACACAATTCTAATGATAGGTAACACAACCCTACAGACAACATGTTCCATATTCAACTCGAATGATAGGTAACACAACTCGAATGATAGGTAACAACTCGAATGATAGGTAACACAACCCTACAGACAACATGTTCCATATTCAATTCTAATGATAGGTAACACAACTCTAATGATAGGTAACACAACCCTACAGACAACATGCTCCATATTCAACTCTAATGATAGGTAACACAATTCTAATGATAGGTAACACAACTCTAATGATAGGCAACACAACTCTAATGATAGGCAACACAACTCTACAGACAACATGTTCCATATTCAATTCTAATGATAGGTAACACAACTCTAATGATAGGTAACACAACCCTACAGACAACATGCTCCATATTCAACTCTAATGATAGGTAACACAATTCTAATGATAGGTACCACAACTCTACAGACATGTTCAACTCTAATGATAGGTAACACAACTCTAATGATAGGTAACAACTCTACAGACAACATGTTCCATATTCAACTCTAATGATAGGTAACACAATTCTAATGATAGGTAACACAACCCTACAGACAACATGTTCCATATTCAACTCGAATGATAGGTAACACAACTCGAATGATAGGTAACACAACTCGAATGGTAGGTAACAACTCGAATGGTAGGTAACAACTCGAATGGTAGGTAACAACTCGAATGGTAGGTAACAACTCGAATGGTAGGTAACAACTCGAATGGTAGGTAACAACTCGAATGGTAGGTAACAACTCGAATGGTAGGTAACAGCTCGAATGGTAGCTAACAGCTCGAATGGTAGCTAACAGCTCGAATGGTAGCTAACAGCTCGAATGGTAGGTAACAGCTCGAATGGTAGGTAACAGCTCGAATGGTAGGTAACAACTCGAATGGTAGGTAACAACTCGAATGGTAGGTAACAACTCGAATGGTAGGTAACAACTCGAATGGTAGGTAACAACTCGAATGGTAGGTAACAGCTCGAATGGTAGGTAACAGCTCGAATGGTAGCTAACAGCTCGAATGGTAGGTAACAGCTCGAATGGTAGGTAACACAACTCTAATGATAGGTAACACAACTCTAATGATAGGTAACACAACTCTACAGACAACATGTTCCATATTCAATTCTAATGATAGGTAACACAACTCTACAGACAACATGTTCCATATTCAACTCTAATGATAGGTAACACAATTCTAATGATAGGTAACAACTCGAATGATAGGTAACACAACCCTACAGACAACATGTTCCATATTCAATTCTAATGATAGGTAAAACAACTATAATGATAGGTAACACAACCCTACAGACAACATGCTCCATATTCAACTCTAATGATAGGTAACACAATTCTAATGATAGGTACCACAACTCTAATGATAGGTACCACAACTCTACAGACAACATGTTCCATATTCAATTCTAATGATAGGTAACACAACTCTAATGATAGGTAACACAACCCTACAGACAACATGCTCCATATTCAACTCTAATGATAGGTAACACAATTCTAATGATAGGTACCACAACTCTACAGACATGTTCAACTCTAATGATAGGTAACACAACTCTAATGATAGGTAACAACTCTACAGACAACATGTTCAATTCTAATGATAGGTAACACAACTCTACAGACAACATGTTCCATATTCAACTCTAATGATAGGTAACACAACTCTAATGATAGGTAACACAACTCTAATGATAGGTAACACAACTCTACAGACAACATGTTCCATATTCAATTCTAATGATAGGTAACACAACTCTAATGATAGGTAACACAACCCTACAGACAACATGTTCAATTCTAATGATAGGTAACACAACCCTACAGACAACATGTTCCATATTCAATTCTAATGATAGGTAACACAACTCTAATGATAGGTAACACAACCCTACAGACAACATGTTCAACTCTAATGATAGGTAACACAACTCTACAGACAACATGTTCCATATTCAATTCTAATGATAGGTAACACAACTCTAATGATAGGTAACACAACCCTACAGACAACATGTTCAACTCTAATGATAGGTAACACAACTCTACAGACAACATGTTCCATATTCAATTCTAATGATAGGTAACACAACTCTAATGATAGGTAACACAACTCTACAGACAATATGTTCAACTCTAATGATAGGTAACACAACTCTAATGATAGGTAACACAACCCTACAGACAACATGTTCAACTCTAATGATAGGTAACACAATTCTAATGATAGGTAACACAACTCTACAGACAACATGTTCCATATTCAACTCTAATGATAGGTAACACAATTCTAATGATAGGTAACACAACTCTAATGATAGGTAACACAACTCTAATGATAGGTAACACAACTCTACAGACAACATGTTCCATATTCAACTCTAATGATAGGTAACACAACTCTACAGACAACATGTTCCATATTCAATTCTAATGATAGGTAACACAACTCTAATGATAGGTAACACAACCCTACAGACAACATGTTCAACTCTAATGATAGGTAACACAACTCTAATGATAGGTAACACAACTCTAATGATAGGTAACACAACTCTACAGACAACATGTTCCATATTCAATTGTAATGATAGGTAACACAACTCTACAGACAACATGTTCCATATTCAACTCTAATGATAGGTAACACAATTCTAATGATAGGTAACACAACTCTAATGATAGGTAACACAACTCTAATGATAGGTAACACAACCCTACAGACAACATGCTCCATATTCAACTCTAATGATAGGTAACACAATTCTAATGATAGGTACCACAACTCTACAGACATGTTCAACTCTAATGATAGGTAACACAACTCTAATGATAGGTAACAACTCTACAGACAACATGTTCAATTCTAATGATAGGTAACACAACTCTACAGACAACATGTTCCATATTCAACTCTAATGATAGGTAACACAACTCTAATGATAGGTAACACAACTCTACAGACAACATGTTCCATATTCAATTCTAATGATAGGTAACACAACTCTAATGATAGGTAACACAACCCTACAGACAACATGTTCAACTCTAATGATAGGTAACACAACTCTACAGACAACATGTTCCATATTCAATTCTAATGATAGGTAACACAACTCTAATGATAGGTAACACAACTCTACAGACAACATGTTCCATATTCAACTCTAATGATAGGTAACACAACTCTAATGATAGGTAACACAACTCTAATGATAGGTAACACAACTCTAATGATAGGTAACACAACTCTAATGATATGTAACACAACTCTACAGACAACATGTTCCATATTCAACTCTAATGATAGGTAACACAACTCTACAGACAACATGTTCCATATTCAATTCTAATGATAGGTAACACAACCCTACAGACAACATGTTCAACTCTAATGATAGGTAACACAACTCTAATGATAGGTAACACAACTCTAATGATAGGTAACACAACTCTACAGACAACATGTTCCATATTCAATTCTAATGATAGGTAACACAACTCTACAGACAACATGTTCCATATTCAACTCTAATGATAGGTAACACAACTCTACAGACAACATGTTCCATATTCAACTCTAATGATAGGTAACACAACTCTACAGACAACATGTTCCATATTCAACTCTAATGATAGGTAACACAATTCTAATGATAGGTAACACAACTCTAATGATAGGTAACACAACTCTAATGATAGGTAACACAACTCTACAGACAACATGTTCCATATTCAACTCTAATGATAGGTAACACAACTCTACAGACAACATGTTCCATATTCAACTCTAATGATAGGTAACACAATTCTAATGATAGGTAACACAACCCTACAGACAACATGTTCCATATTCAACTCTAATGATAGGTAACACAATTCTAATGATAGGTAACACAACTCTACAGACAACATGTTCCATATTCAATTCTAATGATAGGTAACACAACTCTAATGATAGGTAACACAACCCTACAGACAACATGTTCAACTCTAATGATAGGTAACACAACTCTAATGATAGGTAACACAACTCTAATGATAGGTAACACAACTCTACAGACAACATGTTCCATATTCAATTCTAATGATAGGTAACACAACTCTACAGACAACATGTTCCATATTCAACTCTAATGATAGGTAACACAACTCTACAGACAACATGTTCCATATTCAACTCTAATGATAGGTAACACAACTCTAATGATAGGTAACACAACTCTACAGACAACATGTTCCATATTCAACTCTAATGATAGGTAACACAATTCTAATGATAGGTAACACAACCCTACAGACAACATGTTCCATATTCAACTCGAATGATAGGTAACACAACTCGAATGATAGGTAACAACTCGAATGATAGGTAACACAACCCTACAGACAACATGTTCCATATTCAACTCGAATGATAGGTAACACAATTCTAATGATAGGTAACACAACTCTAATGATAGGTAACACAACCCTACAGACAACATGCTCCATATTCAACTCTAATGATAGGTAACACAATTCTAATGATAGGTACCACAACTCTACAGACATGTTCAACTCTAATGATAGGTAACACAACTCTAATGATAGGTAACAACTCTACAGACAACATGTTCAATTCTAATGATAGGTAACACAACTCTACAGACAACATGTTCCATATTCAACTCTAATGATAGGTAACACAACTCTAATGATAGGTAACACAACTCTACAGACAACATGGTCCATATTCAATTCTAATGATAGGTAACACAACTCTAATGATAGGTAACACAACCCTACAGACAACATGTTCAACTCTAATGATAGGTAACACAACTCTACAGACAACATGTTCCATATTCAATTCTAATGATAGGTAACACAACTCTAATGATAGGTAACACAACTCTACAGACAACATGTTCCATATTCAATTCTAATGATAGGTAACACAACTCTAATGATAGGTAACACAACCCTACAGACAACATGTTCAACTCTAATGATAGGTAACACAACTCTACAGACAACATGTTCCATATTCAATTCTAATGATAGGTAACACAACTCTAATGATAGGTAACACAACCCTACAGACAACATGTTCAACTCTAATGATAGGTAACACAACTCTACAGACAACATGTTCCATATTCAATTCTAATGATAGGTAACACAACTCTAATGATAGGTAACACAACTCTACAGACAACATGTTCCATATTCAATTCTAATGATAGGTAACACAACTCTACAGACAACATGTTCCATATTCAACTCTAATGATAGGTAACACAACTCTACAGACAACATGTTCCATATTCAACTCTAATGATAGGTAACACAACTCTAATGATAGGTAACACAACTCTACAGACAACATGTTCCATATTCAACTCTAATGATAGGTAACACAATTCTAATGATAGGTAACACAACCCTACAGACAACATGTTCCATATTCAACTCGAATGATAGGTAACACAACTCGAATGATAGGTAACAACTCGAATGATAGGTAACACAACCCTACAGACAACATGTTCCATATTCAATTCTAATGATAGGTAACACAACTCTAATGATAGGTAACACAACCCTACAGACAACATGCTCCATATTCAACTCTAATGATAGGTAACACAATTCTAATGATAGGTACCACAACTCTACAGACATGTTCAACTCTAATGATAGGTAACACAACTCTAATGATAGGTAACAACTCTACAGACAACATGTTCAATTCTAATGATAGGTAACACAACTCTACAGACAACATGTTCCATATTCAACTCTAATGATAGGTAACACAACTCTAATGATAGGTAACACAACTCTACAGACAACATGGTCCATATTCAATTCTAATGATAGGTAACACAACTCTAATGATAGGTAACACAACCCTACAGACAACATGTTCAACTCTAATGATAGGTAACACAACTCTACAGACAACATGTTCCATATTCAATTCTAATGATAGGTAACACAACTCTAATGATAGGTAACACAACTCTACAGACAACATGTTCCATATTCAATTCTAATGATAGGTAACACAACTCTAATGATAGGTAACACAACCCTACAGACAACATGTTCAACTCTAATGATAGGTAACACAACTCTACAGACAACATGTTCCATATTCAATTCTAATGATAGGTAACACAACTCTAATGATAGGTAACACAACCCTACAGACAACATGTTCAACTCTAATGATAGGTAACACAACTCTACAGACAACATGTTCCATATTCAATTCTAATGATAGGTAACACAATTCTAATGATAGGTAACACAACTCTAATGATAGGTAACACAACTCTAATGATAGGTAACACAACCCTACAGACAACATGCTCCATATTCAACTCTAATGATAGGTAACACAATTCTAATGATAGGTACCACAACTCTACAGACATGTTCAACTCTAATGATAGGTAACACAACTCTAATGATAGGTAACAACTCTACAGACAACATGTTCAATTCTAATGATAGGTAACACAACTCTACAGACAACATGTTCCATATTCAACTCTAATGATAGGTAACACAACTCTAATGATAGGTAACACAACTCTACAGACAACATGTTCCATATTCAATTCTAATGATAGGTAACACAACTCTAATGATAGGTAACACAACCCTACAGACAACATGTTCAACTCTAATGATAGGTAACACAACTCTACAGACAACATGTTCCATATTCAATTCTAATGATAGGTAACACAACTCTAATGATAGGTAACACAACTCTACAGACAACATGTTCCATATTCAACTCTAATGATAGGTAACACAACTCTAATGATAGGTAACACAACTCTAATGATAGGTAACACAACTCTAATGATAGGTAACACAACTCTAATGATATGTAACACAACTCTACAGACAACATGTTCCATATTCAACTCTAATGATAGGTAACACAACTCTACAGACAACATGTTCCATATTCAATTCTAATGATAGGTAACACAACCCTACAGACAACATGTTCAACTCTAATGATAGGTAACACAACTCTAATGATAGGTAACACAACTCTAATGATAGGTAACACAACTCTACAGACAACATGTTCCATATTCAATTCTAATGATAGGTAACACAACTCTACAGACAACATGTTCCATATTCAACTCTAATGATAGGTAACACAACTCTACAGACAACATGTTCCATATTCAACTCTAATGATAGGTAACACAACTCTACAGACAACATGTTCCATATTCAACTCTAATGATAGGTAACACAATTCTAATGATAGGTAACACAACTCTAATGATAGGTAACACAACTCTAATGATAGGTAACACAACTCTACAGACAACATGTTCCATATTCAACTCTAATGATAGGTAACACAACTCTACAGACAACATGTTCCATATTCAACTCTAATGATAGGTAACACAATTCTAATGATAGGTAACACAACCCTACAGACAACATGTTCCATATTCAACTCTAATGATAGGTAACACAATTCTAATGATAGGTAACACAACTCTACAGACAACATGTTCCATATTCAATTCTAATGATAGGTAACACAACTCTAATGATAGGTAACACAACCCTACAGACAACATGTTCAACTCTAATGATAGGTAACACAACTCTAATGATAGGTAACACAACTCTAATGATAGGTAACACAACTCTACAGACAACATGTTCCATATTCAATTCTAATGATAGGTAACACAACTCTACAGACAACATGTTCCATATTCAACTCTAATGATAGGTAACACAACTCTACAGACAACATGTTCCATATTCAACTCTAATGATAGGTAACACAACTCTAATGATAGGTAACACAACTCTACAGACAACATGTTCCATATTCAACTCTAATGATAGGTAACACAATTCTAATGATAGGTAACACAACCCTACAGACAACATGTTCCATATTCAACTCGAATGATAGGTAACACAACTCGAATGATAGGTAACAACTCGAATGATAGGTAACACAACCCTACAGACAACATGTTCCATATTCAACTCGAATGATAGGTAACACAATTCTAATGATAGGTAACACAACTCTAATGATAGGTAACACAACCCTACAGACAACATGCTCCATATTCAACTCTAATGATAGGTAACACAATTCTAATGATAGGTACCACAACTCTACAGACATGTTCAACTCTAATGATAGGTAACACAACTCTAATGATAGGTAACAACTCTACAGACAACATGTTCAATTCTAATGATAGGTAACACAACTCTACAGACAACATGTTCCATATTCAACTCTAATGATAGGTAACACAACTCTAATGATAGGTAACACAACTCTACAGACAACATGGTCCATATTCAATTCTAATGATAGGTAACACAACTCTAATGATAGGTAACACAACCCTACAGACAACATGTTCAACTCTAATGATAGGTAACACAACTCTACAGACAACATGTTCCATATTCAATTCTAATGATAGGTAACACAACTCTAATGATAGGTAACACAACTCTACAGACAACATGTTCCATATTCAATTCTAATGATAGGTAACACAACTCTAATGATAGGTAACACAACCCTACAGACAACATGTTCAACTCTAATGATAGGTAACACAACTCTACAGACAACATGTTCCATATTCAATTCTAATGATAGGTAACACAACTCTAATGATAGGTAACACAACCCTACAGACAACATGTTCAACTCTAATGATAGGTAACACAACTCTACAGACAACATGTTCCATATTCAATTCTAATGATAGGTAACACAACTCTAATGATAGGTAACACAACTCTACAGACAACATGTTCCATATTCAATTCTAATGATAGGTAACACAACTCTACAGACAACATGTTCCATATTCAACTCTAATGATAGGTAACACAACTCTACAGACAACATGTTCCATATTCAACTCTAATGATAGGTAACACAACTCTAATGATAGGTAACACAACTCTACAGACAACATGTTCCATATTCAACTCTAATGATAGGTAACACAATTCTAATGATAGGTAACACAACCCTACAGACAACATGTTCCATATTCAACTCGAATGATAGGTAACACAACTCGAATGATAGGTAACAACTCGAATGATAGGTAACACAACCCTACAGACAACATGTTCCATATTCAATTCTAATGATAGGTAACACAACTCTAATGATAGGTAACACAACCCTACAGACAACATGCTCCATATTCAACTCTAATGATAGGTAACACAATTCTAATGATAGGTACCACAACTCTACAGACATGTTCAACTCTAATGATAGGTAACACAACTCTAATGATAGGTAACAACTCTACAGACAACATGTTCAATTCTAATGATAGGTAACACAACTCTACAGACAACATGTTCCATATTCAACTCTAATGATAGGTAACACAACTCTAATGATAGGTAACACAACTCTACAGACAACATGGTCCATATTCAATTCTAATGATAGGTAACACAACTCTAATGATAGGTAACACAACCCTACAGACAACATGTTCAACTCTAATGATAGGTAACACAACTCTACAGACAACATGTTCCATATTCAATTCTAATGATAGGTAACACAACTCTAATGATAGGTAACACAACTCTACAGACAACATGTTCCATATTCAATTCTAATGATAGGTAACACAACTCTAATGATAGGTAACACAACCCTACAGACAACATGTTCAACTCTAATGATAGGTAACACAACTCTACAGACAACATGTTCCATATTCAATTCTAATGATAGGTAACACAACTCTAATGATAGGTAACACAACCCTACAGACAACATGTTCAACTCTAATGATAGGTAACACAACTCTACAGACAACATGTTCCATATTCAATTCTAATGATAGGTAACACAACTCTAATGATAGGTAACACAACTCTACAGACAACATGTTCCATATTCAACTCTAATGATAGGTAACACAACTCTAATGATAGGTAACACAACTCTAATGATAGGTAACACAACTCTAATGATAGGTAACACAACTCTAATGATATGTAACACAACTCTACAGACAACATGTTCCATATTCAACTCTAATGATAGGTAACACAACTCTACAGACAACATGTTCCATATTCAATTCTAATGATAGGTAACACAACCCTACAGACAACATGTTCAACTCTAATGATAGGTAACACAACTCTAATGATAGGTAACACAACTCTAATGATAGGTAACACAACTCTACAGACAACATGTTCCATATTCAATTCTAATGATAGGTAACACAACTCTAATGATAGGCAACACAACTCTACAGACAACATGTTCCATATTCAATTCTAATGATAGGTAACACAACTCTAATGATAGGTAACACAACCCTACAGACAACATGCTCCATATTCAACTCTAATGATAGGTAACACAATTCTAATGATAGGTACCACAACTCTACAGACATGTTCAACTCTAATGATAGGTAACACAACTCTAATGATAGGTAACAACTCTACAGACAACATGTTCCATATTCAACTCTAATGATAGGTAACACAATTCTAATGATAGGTAACACAACCCTACAGACAACATGTTCCATATTCAACTCGAATGATAGGTAACACAACTCGAATGATAGGTAACACAACTCGAATGATAGGTAACACAACTCGAATGGTAGGTAACAACTCGAATGGTAGGTAACAACTCGAATGGTAGGTAACAACTCGAATGGTAGGTAACAACTCGAATGGTAGGTAACAACTCGAATGGTAGGTAACAACTCGAATGGTAGGTAACAACTCGAATGGTAGGTAACAACTCGAATGGTAGGTAACAACTCGAATGGTAGGTAACAACTCGAATGGTAGGTAACAACTCGAATGGTAGCTAACAGCTCGAATGGTAGGTAACAGCTCGAATGGTAGGTAACAGCTCGAATGGTAGGTAACAGCTCGAATGGTAGGTAACAGCTCGAATGGTAGGTAACAACTCGAATGGTAGGTAACAACTCGAATGGTAGGTAACAACTCGAATGGTAGGTAACAACTCGAATGGTAGGTAACAACTCTAATGGTAGGTAACAACTCTAATGGTAGGTAACAACTCTAATGGTAGGTAACAACTCTAATGGTAGGTAACAACTCTAATGGTAGGTAACAACTCTAATGGTAGGTAACAACTCTAATGGTAGGTAACAACTCTAATGGTAGGTAACAACTCTAATGGTAGGTAACAACTCTAATGGTAGGTAACAACTCTAATGATAGGTAACAACTCTAATGATAGGTAACAACTCTAATGATAGGTAACAACTCTAATGATAGGTAACAACTCTAATGATAGGTAACAACTCTACAGACATGTTCCATATTCAATTCTAATGATAGGTAACACAATTCTAATGATAGGTAACACAACCCTACAGAAAACATGCTCCATATTCAACTCTAATGATAGGTAACACAACTCTACAGACAACATATTCAATTCTAATGATAGGTAACACAACTCTACAGACAACATGTTCCATATTCAATTCCATTTGGAGCTTGTGAGCGTTCTTTCCCCCTCTCTGTTCATTTCATTTCACTGTGAAGATTGAATCAAGGCAGACATCTGAACAATCAAGGAAGGAGGACACTCATATAAACATTGAGTACAGCAGAGCCGGGAGGAAAGAAACTGGATGTTCAAGGAGACAAAATATCATCATCATCATCATCATCATCAGTCACGGCTTGACAAAACACAG
>NW_026602207.1:0-22768 GCF_029448725.1 Salvelinus fontinalis | reverse complement strand
AATGTGTCCCCAAGTAACACAGATGGACTGCATGTCTCCCCAAGTAACACAGAGGGACTGCATGTGTCCCCAAGTAACACAGATGGACTGAATGTGTCCCCAAGTAACACAGATGGACTGCATGTCTCCCCAAGTAACACAGATGGACTGAATGTGTCCCCAAGTAACACAGATGGACTGCATGTGTCCCCAAGTAACACAGATGGACTGCATGTGTCCCCAAGTAACACAGATGGAGTACATGTGTCCCCAAGTAACACAGATGGACTGCATGTGTCCCCAAGTAACACAGATGGAGTACATGTGTCCCCAAGTAACACAGATGGAGTACATGTGTCCCCAAGTAACATCTACAGTTATTTTCCTCCACTCTCCAGCTAAGCCTTATCCTGAAATACATTGACACTGTCATGTTAAATCAGCTATCTCAATCCCTGGTGTTGAAACACCTTCCTGTCTGGTCGACGAGGTATTCATCCCAGTTCTCAAGGTATGTTCATACAGACGAGAGGTTGATGGGAATGCAGACTTCCCTGTGAACCCAGCAGACGAGGTTCTGGCTGTGTCCCAAATGGCACTCTATTCCTTATATAGGGCACCACGTGTGACCAAAGCCCTATGGGCCTTGTTTGATTTCCCCAGGACTGGACAACCCCGTCAAGGCGGTGGCCTCTGAGTCCCTGTCTCTGTGAGGTGAATTTCGATGAGGGGGCTTTAAGAGAAAGAAAGGCCCCCTCAGACAGAACCTCTGCACTGTGTGCTCTCTCTGTCATACAGGCCTGGCAGGGAACGTGACTTCTTCATGAATGGAGAGTGGACAAACACGGCTTTGAGGTCTTTTTCTCTCTCTCCTTCTCCTAGTGTGGGGATAGTTGTGCAGGTTAGAGGCTGGTTGATACTTCTGGACAACGCAGGGTGAAAGGGGAAGAGGGTCTGTGTTGTGTGGTTTCTGATGAGGCAGGGGCCACATTGACTGGAATGAATACGAGTAACAGCAACTGTTTCTATTTTCTAGATTGGGAATTCTGGTTTATATACTGCAAAAGTTCCCTTTTGAAAACGCTTATTAAACATTTGTTTTATCCCATTTTGCTCACTTTTCCATATTACCCTGAAATACAGCACTTCATATTTGTTGAATAGAATAATATGTATCGACAGTTCACATACGCAACCCTATACAAACAGCATATTGACCTGAGGCTGCAGAAGCTGTCACACAGAGTTCATACATACAGAGAATAATGCACATTGTGAAGCTGCAATAACATCACTATGGTAACTACTGTCCAGCAAGGTTCCAGGGGCTAGAGAACAGCTCTACACATCCTGCCTTCAGTGTTACAGGTTAACCACCGTGGAAAACCATCCCAGCAATAATGCATGATACAGTAAGGAGCCACAAGCCCACTTTTTATAAACCAGGTCCTCTTGAGAAGACACAGATATGTAAATGGGTGCATCAACACCCACCCACCCACCCACACGCAAACACACACACACACCAACACCAACACACACACACACACACACCCAAACACACACGACAGGAGCAGGGAATTCAAAAGCCGGTTGATTTTACCCCCTAATTACAAGATTATTTAATCTGCGGCTCCAGGATGTCAGGCAGTTATTGAGGCAGAAGGACACAACCTCCTCTCTGATTACAGGGACGATCCAGCTGCGGCCGCTCATTTGTTTGGCCCACACCTGTGCCAATACCGTGGCAATACTAAACCCATTACACAACGCAGTGACATATCACCATCAACGTCTTTCAGCTTCTGTAACACACACCTCAAATAACTGTTGTACTATATGATACGACACCATGCCATACCATGTCACAGGATTGTTATATTTCAAAGCTGAGGAAGGAACGTCACTCATTGATTCTAGAGGAAGATATTGCAGCCAACGTGGAACAGTGTGAATCCACAGAGAGCAGAGCACAATCTCTGGATGAGAGACAGAGAAGTTCCTGGCACAAATCAACCCAAACTTTCTCTCTGCGGCAGCGGGAGCTTCCATTTGTAAGTCATGTCTTTTATGGAGGGAGATAAAAGGAGGAGTGTGGAGGGAGAGATAGAAACAGAGGGGTGTTGGGGGATTTAAAAAACACCCTGCTGGGTTCTCACAGAGAAGGACCAGACAGCCGGGTCATGTTGTAACACACTCCGGAAAATGTCCAAGTGTCATGTCAGGCGACGGGGGCGTCTCTCTGGCCATGGCTCAGCTGGAGTGACACATCCCACCACAGCTGCATTTCCTCATCAGTGGATGAAGATGTGTGTGGATTTGACAGAGATAAAGCGATAGGAAACGATGGTTGGTTCTCAATAGAATGCTAAGGGTTTCGCATCATTTAGTAGTTAGACAAAAGCTCTCTCTTTGGGGAAATAGCGAAAGCAGCATGTCATGTACAGTAAAAACAATATATTCATCAATATTAATCATACTACATTGCTGCCTCCATGGGTGTCTAAATCTTGTTGAATAATTCAACAACATTTGTTCCAGCTCATCATCTCAACTTAACACTCTCCCACATTTCCCGACCCTGAAACAAGTATCTGGCTAGCCTACCATTAGAGATTTCCTTTCGTGATATGGAGCAGAGGGAGCCCTGCATGGCAATACTAATCAGTTCAAGGGTTTTGACGCCGTTGTCAACATCATTAGCCAGTCTTATTCAGATCCCTTGCGTGTCGACTCTAAATTATACATCATGAGGTTCAGTCAAGGTATTCAGTGGAGCTGTCACGAAGATGACTCCCAGGTCTACGGAGGGACGTCACTATGCCAACCCCTTGCCTTAATTAGACGGTCTTGGCCCATTCCAGGAAGTCCCCATAGTACTTTTACATAATCTCTTCAGCATGTTGGAGGTGTGTAGCAACAGTGTAGCAGGCAGTGTAAGTGTCCAGATAGAATATTAATGGAGCAGAGTAGAAGACGCATGATGTCTTGACGTCTCTGGGCCATTCCAGTGTTTAGCGTTCTTTTTCTCTTTGTCCCATAAGTGTCAGATAGCGACTTGGTTTAGCCTATCACAGGGCATGGCCATGCTTGATACGATAGTGTACGGTGAAGCGTCCTCTGAGCCACATCGTTGATGGTTTCCTGTCTGTGAGATGTGCCGCTCGGGTAACCGTAGGTCAGCAATGCAATGGCTTTTCCCGTCTGTCGCCGGTGAAAACATCATACAGGTCCCTGATTCCATCAGATGACGACTGCGCTGTAGTTTTCTCTTCTTTACCACGTTTCACCCTATCTTCTCTGCACACTCTATTTAAATTCAGCTAACGGCTGCTACTTAAAAGGTTTACATGAAGCTGATTGATGGTGCCAGGGCCTGTTCTTTAAATGACATGTACGGGTAGTTTTATTTAATTCCACATGCACTGAGCTACTGTAGTGTGTGTTTAAGCATAGCGGACGCTGCTGTTTCTATGCTGCAGCACATAGAGTAAAGCTGAATAATACAGCCTGTCGTGTTATGAACTCTACATGCAACAGTACTCGTCCACAGTACTAGTATGACACAGTCATAATGCAGTATAAGCATAGTTATAGACACACATAAAGACTCATCTAGGGAGGATGGACAAGAAGAATGTACACCTTGTCTTTAGGCTCTACATGTACTCATAATGATATAGTCATAATGCAGTATAATCATAGTTATAGACACACATAAAGACTCATTACGTCTCATAATCCCGTATAGCAGTAGTCCTAATGCATTATAAGTATAATCATAATGTCTTATAATATACAGCAACATAGTGCTTCATAACTGCTGGTCACTTTTTCCTCAAGGATCATACAGCATTAGAATGACCATCAGCATGAGGTATTTCTATCGTTTTTGTCAATGAGCTGAACATCATTATTACTGCATCATAATCTTTGTTATGGTGTGTTATAGCGTACTTATAAGCCACTATAAAGTCATCTTTGATTGCTTTAGGGTAAAGTGAAGGAATGCCTAAGGCAGACAGATATAATACACCATAAGCTCTTACTGTACATTATATAAAGTGTCCATTGTCGACTTTCAGTAAAGTTTCTTCACATTTCATGATGACGACGCAACGCTCTTCATTCTTTCTCACTCTTCTTTATTCAAACAGTTGCATTACGAAACGCAACACAATGCTACGCTACACTACACTACACTATATTACATTAAGCAACACTACACTACATTACGCAATGCTACGCTACACTACACTACATTACACAACATAACATAAATTGCCTCAAAATCTTACAGATGTAGAATCTTAATTTGAGCCAGTTTGCTACAGCAGTTAAATGATCCTACAGCAACAGGAAATGTAAATTATTATGTGGATTATGATTCATGGACATTTTCATAGAGGTTGCCACATTTTGTTGTAAAAAATCAAGTCTGAAATTTCAAAGTGGAAATTACAAACTTCAGAAGCTTTTTAAACCTATAAACCTCACTACACGTTTTCATATCCTGCATTGCTAGAAACTTCTACTACAACAGGATGATCACATTAAGATCCTACATATGTACAATTGGCAATTTGGCACTCCTGCACATTGTATTACAGTGTTTCCCAGTTTGTTAACACACATTTGCTGAAACTACATCTTAGGTACTCAAAACTCTAAACACAAAACAGTGAGCCAATTTCCACAAACCCCTCAGACATCTTGCAAAATGAAACACAGCGATCAAAAGCATGTACTCCCTGCTCAAAATGAAACACAGCGATCAAAATCATGTACTCCCTGCTCAAAATGAAACACAGCGATCAAAATCATGTACTCCCTGCTCAAAATGAAACACAGCGATCAAAAGCATGTACTCCCTGCTCAAAATGAAACACAGCGATCAAAATCATGTACTCCCTGCTCAAAATGAAACACAGCGATCAAAAGCATGTACTCCCTGCTCAAAATGAAACACAGCAATCAAAAGCATGTACTCTCTGCTCAAAATGAAACACAGTGATCAAAAGCATGTACTCCCTGCTCAAAATGAAACACAGCAAAAAGCATGTACTCCCTGCTCAAAATGAAACACAGCGATCAAAATCATGTACTCCCTGCTCAAAATGAAACACAGCGATCAAAATCATGTACTCCCTGCTCAAAATGAAACTCTGCATTCAAATGACACACACACATCAAGTGAATCTAACTCAGTGACAACAAAGATCACACTAATGTGACATATTCAAAATATATTCACTACTATCAGAACCTATTTCAGTGGTAAGGCTAAGATTGTGTTGTTATACTGTATATTGTTTGTGAGTACTCAAACAAGAAAGAAAAACAAATGCAAAAATGTCCGTTTTATATTTCAACATGACTCAATACATGTCAACCAGCATACTGTAAGCACACACAGAGTAAAAATGCAAACATACAGTAAATATATTGTGCATATGCAAAGGAAGAAAAATACTACTGTATTGTATGTTAGTTAAATTGTACGGACTAGATAAAGAAATCTAAATCATAAGTCAAGAAACAAATACTCCATTGCAAAAACAAAATCAGTCATGCCTGTTGTTTTGGTCCGGCCACAGAGTTTTATCAACATCACAGGCGATATTCTCCTTGTCCAGACAGTGGGGGAAATGTATTTTGGCTTGACTCATCCATCCCTGACAGGACTCTGCTGGAACGTCACCACAGGCATCCTCCATTGCCTGGAGAAGGGCCAGACGGAGAGCTGGAGATGGGCAGTGTTGTATGGTCCAAGGGTTGCATGGCGGTGGAGGACCCCATTGTGGCTCATAGCTGCGCATACGGTGACATTTCCCCCGCGCTGGCCAGGTACCTCAATGTGGCACGTTGACCAATGATATTCCTTCCTCTCCTCCTCGTCTTCGCTGAATCCAGCCTCATCTATGAATATGAGTTCCTGGAGGATGGGACTTGCATCCAACTCCATGACTCTCTGAAATTAAAGTAAATACTGTAATTGCTGTATAGTAAAGTTCACTGGCAACATCAATGAGACTCTGTTTTAAGCGTGTAATACTAGTACATTACTTACTTGCACATATCGTACCGTTTATCCTTCACTCTTTGGGAATTCCTTTCAAATGGGGCTCTGTAGATGTGCTTCATCCGGAGATGGTGTTTCTTCAGGATGCGGGCTGTGGTTGATAATAAACTCACTCTGATGTTACGGAAGATGGCAGGGTTTTAAATAATCTGTTGTTGGATTTTCAACTACCGTTTGCACAATGGCAGCCTCCTGTTGGTCTGTAGAGGCGTTCTACCACCCGTGGTGCTCGTCTTTCAGAACTCTACACAAAACACAAAACCACAAACACAAAATGCTAAACTCTACAAATCTCTAGCAAAACCAAACACTGCATTCAATGCTGTTTAATTTCTTTCCAAAAAAAATGTTTTAATCAAAATGACACACACACGTCATATGAATAGATCTGTCTGCCAACCAACACACTGATGTGCTCAACACAAAACACTACTATGAATAGATCTGTCTGCCAACCAACACACTGATGTGCTCAACACAAAACACTACTATGAATAGATCTGTCTGCCAACCAACACACTGATGTGCTCAACACAAAACACTACTATGAATAGAGCTGTCTGCCAACCAACACACGGACGTGCTCAACACAAAACACTACTATGAATAGATCTGTCTACCAACCACACACTGATGTGCTCAACACAAAACACTACTATGAATAGATCTGTCTGCCAACCAACACACTGATGTGCTCAACACAAAACACTACTATGAATAGATCTGTCTGCCAACCAACACACTGATGTGCTCAACACAAAACACTACTATGAATAGATCTGTCTACCAACCAACACACTGATGTGCTCAACACAAAACACTACTATGAATAGATCTGTCTGCCAACCAACATACTGATGTGCTCAACACAAAACACTACTTTGAATATCCCATCAATAGGTTTATTCCTTTGGCATTTTCAGTGTTACACTGTAGTCGGTTGTAAAAGATTGTTACATGTATGCATGTAATAATGTATACCTACTCAAATATACATAAATAAACACACACAAATGCAATTCAGTAACAAAAACATTGTCATTTATTTCCAAAATGCAGTATTTTGAACACTTGTGTTTTGTATGTAACACTTTCCATACCCAACATAAGAAAACCAGGAAAAACATTCAGTGAAATTAAAGGTTTTCTGTACAAAAATAAAAATGAGAGTGGCTCATTCTTCCAAAACTCTAAACACAAAAAGACAAAAGCACATGCAAAATGTAAGGAAAAAGACATTAGGCTGCATCCTGCCTCCTATTTTGGTCTGGCCACAGCACGTCATCTACATCACAAGCCATGTTCTCCCTGGCTAAACAGCGGGGAAAGAATCTTCTGGCGTGATAGATCCAGCCCCCACATCAACTTCACCACATGCATGCTCCATTAACTGGAGAAGAGGCATGGAGGGGATGGCTATCATACACCTTCCATCCCCATGCCAGAAAAAAACTCTTCAATTGGGTTTAGGAATGGGGAATATGGTGGGAGGTATAGAACAATACATTGTGGGTAGTTGATGAACCAGTTGTGGACCAGAGCAGCCCGGTGGAAACTCACGTTGTCCCAGATGACAACATACCTGGGCTGCTCTGGTCCCACCCCTCTGCTCGGCTGGAATGAGGACGCCATGTAGTGTGTCCAGGAATGTGATGAGAAGGACGGTGTTGTAGGGACCAAGGTTAGCATGGTGATGGAGGACGCCTCGCTGGCTAACGGCTGCACACATGGTGATATTCCCTCCACGCTGTCCAGGGACATTCACAATGGCACGGTGGCCAATAATGTTCCGTCCCCGTCCCCTTCTTTTGGCTTGGTTGAAGCCAGCCTCAAAGTAAATACACTGCTCAAAAAAATAAAGGGAACACTTAAACAACACAATGTAACTCCAAGTCAATCACACTTCTGTGAAATCAAACTGTCCACTTAGGAAGCAACACTGATTGACAATACATTTCACATGCTGTTGTGCAAATGGAATAGACAAAAGGTGGAAATTATGGGCAATTAGCAAGACACCCCCAAAAACAGGAGTGATTCTGCAGGTGGTGACCACAGACCACTTCTCAGTTCCTATGCTTCCTGGCTGATGTTTTGGTCACTTTTGAATGCTGGCGGTGCTCTCACTCTAGTGGTAGCATGAGACGGAGTCTACAACCCACACAAGTGGTTCAGGTAGTGCAGTTCATCCAGGATGGCACATCAATGCGAACTGTGGCAAAAAGGTTTGCTGTGTCTGTCAGCGTAGTGTCCAGAGCATGCAGGCGCTACCAGGAGACTGGCCAGTACATCAGGAGACGTGGAGGAGGCCGTAGGAGGGCAACAACCCAGCAGCAGGACCGCTACCTCCGCCTTTGTGCAAGGAGGTGCACTGCCAGCGCCCTGCAAAATGACCTCCAGCAGGCCACAAATATGCATGTGCATGAGAGCACCGCCAGCATTCAAAAGTGACCAAAACATCAGCCAGGAAGCATAGGAACTGAGAAGTGGTCTGTGGTCACCACCTACAGAATCACTCCTGTTTTGGGGGGTGTCTTGCTAATTGCCTATAATTTCCACCTTTTGTCTATTCCATTTGCACAACAGCATGTGAAATTTATTGTCAATCAGTGTTGCTTCCTAAGTGGACAGTTTGATTTCACAGAAGTGTGATTGACTTGGAGTTACATTGTGTTGTTTAAGTGTTCCCTTTATTTTTTTGAGCAGTGTATAAACGTACTGAATTGCAGCGGCATCCAGCTCCAAGACTCTCTGACAGACAACAAGACAATGTGTGACATAGACCGAGAGCAGTCAATATGGTGAGACACAATGCACTGGATTACAGTACTGTAATGTGTCTATACAGTGCTGATATGGTAGTAAATTCACAGTATAGTACTTACTTGCACATATTCATTGCGCTGTTCTTTAACCCTCTGAGTTTCTCTTTAATGGCACCCTGTAGACCAGTTTCATCCGGATTCGGTTCCACTGTAATGTACGGTCCAATGTAGACAAGCCCACCTGGTGAATGTTACTGCATATTGTGTTGTCTGCAATTATGTGGTTCTGGATTTCTCATAGTCTAATGGTGTTGTTTGCCACCACCATGTTCACAATAGCGATCTCCTGTTCTGGCGTGAACAGCCGGTGTCTCCCACCATGGCCTGGCCGTCTCTCAGTTCTGCAGAAGACCCACAAATATGATGTGATTGGTTACAGTAAGACAAAATAGTCTATTTTCTTTCAATATGAAATGACATTACTGTAACATTGACCAACAATCCCTGAGTAACATAGGCCTGCTGATATGTCAGACTGCAGTATACTACAATATACATACATAAAGAGTATAGTGTAGATGGTAGGTAACTTACCGGTTGTCATTTCTGAATATATGATGATAGATGCAACTGTGTAGCGGCTCAGGTTGGGCTGAACTCTCTGCCCAGCCTCTCTTATACTCAATCCATAGTTGAGCACATGGTCAACCAATGTGGCCCTGAATTCATCTGAGACAACTGTCCTTCCTTGTCCTCCTCCTCCTCTTCCTCTCACTCCTTCACCTCCAGCTCTTGGTTCACCATTGACTTCCATTTCCCTCCAGAACAGGAGAGCTCATCTGTGGCCTTTTATAGTGCTAAAGCTCTGAATTCTAAGTGAACAATTCAGCAACTATTGTTTACACCTGTGAGGAGTGGGTGTTACCAATTGGTGTATAGAGCTTGGCATTGTGATTGGCGTTGCTTTCGAAAGGGACTAAAGAGATTTTAATTTTGAATGTTCCGCCTAATGTAGAGAACTGTGTGTAGTGTTTTACAAAAAGTGAGATATAGAATTGAAAACTGAGTGTAAAGCAGGAATTGGGCTTGCAATTTTGCAGACTTGATTTAAGGATTTGGTATATGAGTTTCAGGTTTCAGTGATTGCGTTTCAAGTTCCAATTGGGGAAAACTGTAATACATTATACACAATAAACATTTGATTGACAAAGTAGTAGAGCTCCCAGTTTCATACATACAGTAATACATGAAACATTGACTTTGCTTCCCCTTCCAGTATGTATTGGAATCTACAATCTTTACTGTGCTTTATGTTGCACTACTGTCAAGTAGTAAAGTATTAGAGGTCCAATGTCTGCAGTACAAACCTATTCTCATTGTGGAACGTCCAGATGATGGATTCTACGGTGAAGCTGTTCAGATTGGGCTGCACTCTCTGCCTCTCTTAAGGTCAAACCATGGTTGACCACATGGTCCACCACAGTCGTCCGAATTTCATCAGAGATTACTTTCCCTGTTCTTGGACTTCCTCTACCTCCACCTCTACCCCCACCTCTACCCCCACCTCTACTTCCACCTTTACCCCCACCTCTACCCCCACCTCTACTCCCACCTCCACCTCTACCTCTTTCTCTACCCCCACCTCTACCCCCACCTCTACCTCTACCTCTTTCTCTACCCCCACCTCTACCCCCACCTCTACTCCCACCTCCTCCTCTACCTCTTTCTCTACCCCACCTCTACCCCCACCTTCATTCCCACCTCCACCTCTACCCCCACCTCTACCCCCACCTCTACTTCCACCTCTACCCCCACCTCTACCTCTACCTCTTTCTCTACCCCCACCTCTACCCCCACCTCTACTCCCACCTCCTCCTCTACCTCTTTCTCTACCCCACCTCTACCCCCACCTTCATTCCCACCTCCACCTCTACCCCCACCTCTACCCCCACCTCTACCCCCACCTCTACCCCCACCTCTACCCCCACCTCCACCTCTACCTCTTTCTCTACCCCCACCTCTACCCCCACCTCTACTCCCACCTTCATTCCCACCTCCACCTCTACCCCCACCTCTACCCCCACCTCTACTTCCACCTCTACCCCCACCTCTACCCCCATCTCTACCCCCACCTCTACTTCCACCTCTACTTCCACCTCTACCCCCACCTCTACTTCCACCTCTACTTCCACCTTTACCCCCACCTCTACCCCCATCTCTACCCCCACCTCTACTTCCACCTCTACTTCCACCTCTACCCCCACCTCTACCCCCACCTCTACTTCCACCTCTACCCCCACCTCTACCCCCACCTCTACTTCCACCTCTACCCCCACCTCTACTTCCACCTTTACCCCCACCTCTACCCCCACCTCTACTCCCACCTCTACCCCCACCTCTACTTCCACCTCTACCCCCACCTCTACCCCCACCTCTACCCCCACCTCTACCCCCACCTCTACTCCCACCTCTACCCCCACCTCTACTTCCACCTCTACCCCCACCTCTACCCCCACCTCTACCCCCACCTCTACCCCCACCTCTACTCCCACCTCTACCCCCACCTCTACTTCCACCTCTACCCCCACCTCTACCCCCACCTCTACTTCCACCTTTACCCCCACCTCTACCCCCACCTCTACTTCCACCTTTACCCCCACCTCTACCCCCACCTCTACCCCCACCTCTACTTCCACCTTTACCCCCACCTCTACTTCCACCTCTACCCCCACCTCTACCCCCACCTCTACCCCCACCTCTACTTCCACCTCCACCTCTACCTCTTTCTCTACCCCCACCTCTACCCCCACCTCTACTCCCACCTTCATTCCCACCTCCACCTCTACCTCTTTCTCTACCCCAGCTCTACCCCCACCTCTACTCCCACCTTTATTCCCACCTCCACTTCTACCCCCACCTCTACCCCCACCTCTACCCCCACCTCTACCCCCACCTCTACTTCCACCTCTACCCCCACCTCTACCCCCACCTCTACCCCCACCTCTACTTCCACCTTTACCCCCACCTCTACTTCCACCTCTACCCCCACCTCTACCCCCACCTCTACTTCCACCTCTACCCCCACCTCTACTTCCACCTTTACCCCCACCTCTACCCCCACCTCTACCCCCACCTCTACCCCCACCTCTACTTCCACCTTTACCCCCACCTCTACTTCCACCTCTACCCCCACCTCTACCCCCACCTCTACTTCCACCTCCACCTCTACCTCTTTCTCTACCCCATCTCTACCCCCACCTCTACTCCCACCTTTATTCCCACCTCCACTTCTACCCCCACCTCTACCCCCACCTCTACTCCCACCTTTACTCCCACCTCCACTTCTACCTCCATCTCTACCCTTACCTCTACCCCCACCTCTACCCCCACCTCTACTCCCACCTTTACTCCCACCTCCACTTCTACCTCCATCTCTACCCTTACCTCTACCCCCACCTCTACCCCCACCTCTACTCCCACCTTTACTCCCACCTCCACTTCTACCCCCACCTCTACCCCCACCTCTACCCCCACCTCTACTCCCACCTTTACTCCCACCTCCACCTCCACCTCTTTCTCTACCTCCACCTCTACTCCCACCTTTACTCCCACCTCCACCTCTACCTCTTTCTATATCTCTATCTCTACCCCCACCTCTACTCCCACCTCCACCTCCACCTCTATTCCCACCTATACTCCCATCTCCACCTCCACCTCCACCTCTTTCCCTACCTCTATCTCTACCTCCACCTCTCACCTTTACTCCCACCTCCACCTCTACCTCTTTCCCTACCTCTATCTCTACCCCCACCTCTACTCCCACCTCCACCTCTTTCCCTACCTCTATCTCTACTCCCACCTCCACCTCTTTCCCTACCTCTATCTCTACTCCCACCTCCACCTCTTTCCCTACCTCTATCTCTACTCCCACCTCCACCTCTTTCCCTACCTCTATCTCTACTCCCACTCCACCTCTTTCCCTACCTCTGTCTCTACTCCCACCTCCGCCTCTTTCCCTACCTCTATCTCTACTCCCATCCTCCACCTCTTTCCCTACCTCTATCTCTACTCCCACCTCCACCTCCACCTCTTTCCCTACCTCTATCTCTACTCCCACCTCCACCTCTTTCCCTACCTCTATCTCTACTCCCACCTCCACCTCTTTCCCTACCTCTATCTCTACTCCCATCCTCCACCTCTATCTCTACTCCCACCTCCACCTCTTTCCCTACCTCTATCTCTACTCCCATCCTCCACCTCTTTCCCTACCTCTATCTCTACTCCCACCTCCACCTCTACCTCTACTCCCACCTCCACCTCTACCTCTTTCCCTACCTCTATCTCTACCCCCACCTTTACTCCCACCTCCACCTCTTTCCCTACCTCTATCTCTACCCCCACCTCCACCTCTACCTCTACCTCCACCTTTACTCCCACCTCCATCTCTACCTCTACCTACACCTCCACCTCCACCTTTACTCCCACCTCCACCTCTATCTCTACCTCTACCCCCAGCTCTACTCCCATCTCCACCTCGATCTCTACCCCTACCCCCACCTTTACTCCCACCTCCACCTCTACCTCTTTCCCTACCTCTATCTCTACCCCCACCTCTACTCCCACCTCCACCTCTACCTCTACCTCTACCTACACCTCCACCTCTACTTCCACCTTTACCTCCACCTCCACCTTCACCTCCACCTCTATCTTACCTCCACCTCCACCTCTACCTCCACCTCCACCTCCACCTCTCTCTACCAAGTTTGCTTCCATTGTTCTGCAAACACAAGAATACTCACCTGTGGCCTTTTTATCCATACCGAAGGTCTGGTTGCAAAGTGAACATGTACGCAGTTAGTGTTTGCACATGTGAAGAGTGATAGTGATCAATCGGCAATCTGAGTGTAAAGCAAAATATGTGCCTGTAGTATTACAGATTTGGTGTATGGTTCTGTTAAATGAGTTAGAGGGTTGGGTCATTGTGCCTCATGGCCAGTTTCAGTGTGTAAACAAACATATTTTTAAAACATAAATAGTCAAAAAAATTGAAAAAGGTCAAAGAAAAAGTCAAAGCCCTGTGCGACAAAATTCTACAATATTGCTGACAAATATATATGGCATTTATCTGAAGCTCTTATTCAAATCAACTTACAGTTCAGCGAGTGCATATTTTTTTATATCTATACGGTGTCAGCGGGAATCGAACCCACATTTCATCACTTTTCCTAAAGCCCTCAATTACTTTATAGTGACTTAAAAATCCACTATAACACACCATAACAAAGATTTTGATGCAGTAATAATGATGTTCTGCTCATTGACAAAAACGATAGAAATGCCTCATGCTGATGGTCATTCTAATGCTGTATGATCCTTGAGGAAAAAGTGACCAGCAGTTATGAAGCACTATGTTGCTGTATATTATAAGTCATTATGTGTCAATAGGTGTATTGGAGGCGAAGTCAGGTGCAGGAGAGCAGAGTATAATGAACAGACACACTTTTATTATAGTTCCGAACATGAGAGCACTACAGAAAACAAACGCGCTCAAATAAACGGAACATAAAAGTAAAGCGCCTAAACGAACACCACATAACATGAAAACAATTACACACAAAACATGATGGGAAACAGAGGGTTAAATACAAGTAGCTTGATTAGGAAATGAAAACCAGGTGTGTCTGGAAACAAGACAAGACAAATGGATATATGAAAAATGGAGCGGCGGTGGCTAGAAAGCCGGTGACGTCGATCGCCGAACGCCGCCCGAACAAGGAGAGGAGCCGACTTTGGCGGAAGTCGTGACATTATGATTATACTTATAATGCTTTACACTATTGCTATACGGGATTATGAGCCTATATGAGTCTTTATGTGTGTCTATAACTATGATTATACTGCATTATGACTACATCATTATGAGTACATGTAGAGCCTAAAGACAAGGTGTACATTCTTCTTATCCATCCTCCCTAGATGCACTATACTTCAACTGTCAGTACAAGAACAAAGCTTGTACTGTAATTCCCAGTACTGTGATTAAAACCTTTTACTGCAGTGGGCTGAATCAGGGTCGAACAGAGTGATTCTTGGCAGTCTTAAACAAATTTACTTTGAAACAAAAATATCCACCTCACACACATGGTTATGGGCTTAAAGAAATAAGACACCTGTACCATGTCAGATATGAGTCTGCATCCCAATATTTCACTTTATATACAATACAGAAGACTGAAAAATAACACCAACGTTTGACATAGAAACACCGGATTTTCGTAGTTTAAAAAAATAATGTTTTTTTAATTACGAAATTATGAAAAATATAAATAATATTCCATCCATGAGGCCAAAGAGGGCGCGTTTGGTTAATGACTACAGGGAAGGATTACGGACTAAGTTTCCTTCAAGCAATTCAGGTTCAAGGATATGACAATAGTTACAACCTTCACATGTGATGTGTGAACCAATAGCCATCTAGTTATATATGGGCAGCTCTGTTCTGTTCCAGCTTGTGATTGGTTTCTACTGCTGTCATAGGCTTCATTTAGCTAACACGTGCAGTATGCAGCTTGTCAACGATGACCCTAAGCGGTATGGAGAGCAAAGCTTTCCAAAATTTTCATCAACCTTGAAGCACTTTAATGACTGCAGATGCAGCTGTCGGGATGAGTAACATCAGAAACAACAAACCCAGAGTGATTAGTTATTTCTATTCAGGCATCTTCTAAGGGAATATTCCGTTTAGGAAGGAAATATACAAGCCAGTCAACTCTGGGATTGAAGTTTGCTCCCGTCCAGAACACTCCAATTTGACTCACTGATGTCAAAAGAATGGGATGTCTCAGAGGCAAAAAATTGACTTCTCTCGGCAGATACGTGACATCTATTGAAAAAGCAGTCACTGTAAAGGCCAGGTGTGTCTGAAGTTCTCTTTCAGTTAGCGATGCATCAGTGGCAATGACCTAGATTGAAGCCTCTGATTTTCACGAGCGTCGTTTGAGATGGACCGCCCCACTTCAGCCCACATCTTCTAAGTGTGTCAGTCCGCCCCTAAGCATTTGGTAGAGTGGCACCTCCACTTTAGCCCAGAGTGCTCAGATTTTATTTTTTCTGGTCATGCCCACTTAGATACCCATCCCTTCTCAAAGCCCGTTTAACTGCACCTCTCCCCTCTCGTCTCCCTGGGATGCAAGAGATGAGAGGATGGGAAGAGCCGGAGGGGCATCCTGAAGCGAGACACAAGAGGAAGGAGAAAGACGCATAGTAAAGAGACTCTTCTTCTCCTCTCTAAAAAGGCCTCCTGCAGAGCAGAGTGGAGCATGATGGGGATGTGGGTCAGGGTGTTCCTCCTCTGTCTTCTCCTTGCCTGAGCTGTCGTGTCTGACTCTAGTCCTCCCACAAAATAACCCCCCGACCCCGTCTAACGCACAGAGCAACACAGGTTAAGTCACCTACCTGCTCTCCATAGCTACCTCACGACGACCAACAGTCCTCTGTCTCTGTCTTTTTATAGCCAACACTCGAGAAAAGAAAGAATGCTTTCCCTTTCAGAACAAGCTCCAGTATTCTATAGATTTATTCTGTGCCTCCGAGGCAATGTTTAATTTTGATCTTATCATAAAAGTGGTCTGTAAAAAGAAACAAGATGCCCCTTCCTTCCTCTCTCCCTCCCCTCTCCCCCCATACAGCCACAAGGGACAGCCTCCAGTGGAGAGTACACAGGAGCGAGAAGAGAACAGGAGAAAAACATTAAGACAGCTACAGAGGAACAGCAGGGTTCAACAGCCCTCACAGTGGTGAATGCGAGCCACCTTTTTAACTATGCATGCTGCTTGGCATTTTATTGTTTTCTCCTGTCAGTCACAGGAGGAGGAGAAGAGGTGCGTTTCTCTGCTATTTCTGGTTAAGTCGGCCTGTTGCCTTGGCGACACTTTACCACCTAATGTGATATCATTAGGTAAGTGTCAGTAGCTTAACAATTTAAACATGAGAATTATAGCACTCAATTGTTAATATCAATTCAAATTGCTTTGAGTTTGCTTGTTTGCTTGTTGAGGTAACATTAAAATAAAACCGCTTCTATTACAACATCGTTAGCAATCTGACAGATTTCTAAGCGCTGTCATAACGTCTGAGCTCTATAGGTCTATAATGTGAACAGTGACCTTGAAAGGATGGACTATTAGCAGCTAATAATCATCGTAAAATCACTGATGTTTTGTGTCTTACGCGCATGCGTAAACACACACGAGCACACGCACACACACACACACACACACACTTACTCACTCACTCACTTCTACACAAACTGTTTACTGATGCATCTACACACACACTCACACATGACACTTCAAGGTCTTGTTTTACGGTAAGATTTCAGATCTGGATCAGTTACGCTGGAAAAGCCTCAATGTTTTTAAAACACCCTGTACTTTCCTGTATTTTTACAGAACAGGCACTTCTCTTATTCACATAACTTACCTTGGATAAATAGATAATATGTAGATTTATTTAGACTTTTTGTTGACACAGTATTTGACTGATTCAGTGTTAAAATAAAATATGAGAATAACAACAGCTCCAAAATCTCAGGACTAAGTCTTGAGAGGATGTAAAACAAATGTGGAGGTTCTGAGCAGAGGATGTGAGGGTAGCGAACACTTAGAGCTGGTCGTCCTTTCCTTGGAGAATCAGTTGAAATTGATAAAGAGCCTGACTTGGCAAGATACAGTTCAGATTAAACACAACACAGCCCCCTGAAAAATACATAACTTTCTGCAGGGGTGGGAAGATAAGAGAGGCCTGACTAAACTCCCTGTGCCTACACAGGAAGTGATCTAATCCTGATCATCGGTTCGATACATAGGACGACACGATGTGCTTCCCCATCCCATCTTCACTGTCACTATTCCATTCCTTTTTTCATCTCTGTAGTTCCATCTATTCTGGCCTGCTGCAGTGTGTCAACATCCCTGGTCCAGTCTCTTTCCAATCTGACATGCAATCCCACTATGAAGTGTTGCTCAGTACCAGCGTGAGGGTGGCCCATATGGTGACAAATGTCTATCCCAACCCAGAGTAGTCTTGTAATCTTTATATCAATGACCCTCTGTACGGATGTGTGATGTGGTCACTGTTGATCCTCTGAGGCTTTCATAGTTCATGTCATGTTAGCAATGTGGTCAGTCATCACTCAATATATTACACCCAACTTACTCGCTCATCAGTGGAGGAATACGACAACAGTGTGTGCATTCCAAACAGCACCTTATTCCCTAGTGCACTACTTTTTAATAGAGCCCTATGGGACTTGGTCAACAGTAAACCACTATATAGGGAATAGGGTGCCATTTGAGACGCACAGGGTATCCCTATCCTCTGTTTGGAGGCCAGTCAGTGCTAAGCAGGTGCTGCCAATTACATATTGAGTGATGAAGAGAGGGTGTTTTACAATGGTGATGGGTTTGAGCATCAGCCTACAGTAGCCAGATGAGCCAGGGCCTGCAGAGCTTCAGTTGACATTCCCCTGCCTCTGCTACCCAGAGATTCATTATTTGCCAAAAGCTGTTTGCATTAATTTCAAATTAGAATTCATGATATGCAGTGATGGAATTTTTTATCTTTTTGTAATCTGTGCTGAATGTAGAGAAAGGAATTGTCCCTCCAGCCAGAAATGTGGTGTGTTTTGATTGAATAAGAAACATGAAGAAGTGCCTAACCTGTTGCTTTTAGTCACAAGGTGCAGTGTTGTTTGTCAGTGATGTGGGACTTTATTCACAGGTTGATGTTTATTGTCATGAATCTTGCCCTTGAGGCAGAACTGAATTATTTCTGCTAGATGGGGCCAGCTGCAAAGTCATGATTGACTATATCGTAAAAATGTATGAAAACAAAAAATTATTTTTGGTCTTATTTGCAAAACATTAGCCATCAAAGAGTATTGCAGCACCCCTTTGTGAATACATTTAGTTCTCTCAAATATGGGTAATTCACAAGTTCTTCTGTTCTTCATCTCCAGCTTTCACTTCTAATCAAACCAGGCTGGGCTCTCTGTTGAACCACTGTGAAATAATTTAAAACATTTGATATTTAAGTGGTGAGACGAGCTCTGAGGTTTAAATCTCCACACTGCCAGATTGGCAAGGCTCCAGACCTGAGCACTCATCAAATGTGAAGTGCCAGAAAGAAATGCTCTCCTAAATGTGGAGGTAGCAGGTAGGCAGGCAGCGTCGGCTGGTAGGGAGGGAGAGACGTAGTATTATTTTGGATATCTGACACTTTTATTGTTTCTATGGATGCCCAGCTGGGTCGGTAATAACTGGATATTGGATATTGTTCGATTTGAAAAATAAGAAAGGCAAGTCTCTGTTTTCTTTGCGGTTGTTGTTGTCACGGTGCCACCATTTTGTTTCCTCTGGCTAGCTTCTGAATGGCACCTGCTGTTAATACTGAGAGAACTACTTATTCCACAATGACTGCACTTGAGGCGCTCTTTAGAGAACTCAAGCTTGAATGAACACTTAAAACCTGCAATGAATGTTTACCTCCCACTCTTTCAACTTTTTGTTTTTAATTGAATGCTCGAGGTCATGACTTTGTTCAAAGACTGAATGTCACGAACATACTAAATAAACCTCTAGCTAATCAGAAGCTATGTGGAGTGATGGTACTTGGCATTTACACTCTATGTTAAATGTTGGTGCCAGTACAAATTAAACATATTTGGATTCTATTAATAAAGTTCAGGTTGGCATTTATTGTCATGAATCTTGCCCTGGAGGCAGCTCTGCAGAGTGGTGACTAGCTGGCACAGCCACAAAGTCATCAAATCTAACTCCAACCTTAACCACACTGCTAACTCATTTTATATCAAAGCGTTGCTGTGGCACTATAGCAACAGGCATTATGCATTCTCACAAACACATAAGGCCAACTTCACCAACATATAGCACATGATGCCATCCTCACCAACACATGATGCCATCCTCACCAACACATTATGCCATCCTCACCAACACATAGCACACGATGCCATCCTCACCAACACATTATGCCATCCTCACCAACACATAGCACACGATGCCATCCTCACCAACACATGATGCCATCCTCACCAACACATGATGCCATCCTCACCAACATATAGCACATGATGCCATCCTCACCAACACATAGCACACGATGCCATCCTCACCAACACATGATGCCATCCTCACCAACACATGATGCCATCCTCACCAACACATGATGCCATCCTGACCAACACATGATGCCATCCTCACCAACACATGATGCCATCCTCACCAACACATGATGCCATCCTCACCAACATATAGCACATGATGCCATCCTCACCAACACATAGCACATGATGCCATCCTCACCAAAACATGATGCCATCCTCACCAACACATAGCACACGATGCCATCCTCAACAACACATGATGCCATCCTCACCAACACATAGCACATGATGCCATCCTCACCAACACATGATGCCATCCTCACCAACACATGATGCCATCCTCATCAACACATAGCACATGATGCCATCCGCACCAACACATGATGCCATCCTCACCAACATATAGCACATGATGCCATCCTCACCAACACATAGCACATGATGCCATCCTCACCAAAACATGATGCCATCCTCACCAACATATAGCACATGATGCCATCCTCACCAACACATAGCACACGATGCCATCCTCACCAACACATGATGCCATCCTCACCAACACATGATGCCATCCTCACCAACACATGATGCCATCCTCACGAACACATGATGCCATCCTCACCAACACACGATGCCATCCTCACCAACACATGATGCCATCCTCACCAACACATAGCACATGATGCCATCCTCACCAAAACATGATGCCATCCTCACCAACACATAGCACACGATGCCATCCTCACCAACACGTGATGCCATCCTCACCAACATATAGCACATGATGCCATCCTCACCAACACATAGCACATGATGCCATCCTCACCAACACATGATGCCATCCTCACCAACACATAGCACACGATGCCATCCTCACCAACACATAAGGCCATCTTCACCAACATATAGCACATGATGCCATCCTCACCAACACATGATGCCATCCACACCAACACATGATGCCATCCTCACCAACACATAGCACATGATGCCACCCTCACCAACACATGATCCCATCCTCACCAACACATGATGCCATCCTCACCAACACATAGCACATGATGCCATCCTCACCAACACATAGCACATGATGCCATCCTCACCAACACATGATGCCATCATCACCAACACATAGCACATGATGCCATCCTCACCAACACATGATGCCATCCTCATCAACACATGATGCCATCTTCACCAACACATAGCACATGATGCCATCCTCATCAACACATGATGCCATCCTCATCAACACATGATGCCATCCTCATCAACACATGATGCCATCCTCATCAACACATGATGCCATCCTCACCAACACATAGCACACGATGCCATCCTCACCAACACATGATGCCATCCTCATCAACACATGATGCCATCCTCACCAACACATAGCACATGATGCCATCCTCACCAACATATAGCACATGATGCCATCCTCACCAACACATGATTCCATCCTCACCAACATATAGCACATGATGCCATCTTCACCAACATCTAGCATATGATGCCATCCTCACCAACACATAGCACACGATGCCATCCTCACCAACACATGATGCCATCCTCATCAACCCATGATACCATCTTCACCAACACATGATGCCATCTTCATCAACACATAGAACACGATGCAATCTTCACCAACACATGATGCCATCCTCATCAACACATGATGCCATCCTCACCAACACATAGCACATGATGCCATCATCACCAACATATAGCACATCTTCACCAACACATGATGCCATCCTCACCAACACATGATGCCATCCTCACCAACATATAGCACATGATGCCATCCTCACCAACACATAGCACATGATGCCATCCTCACCAAAACATGATGCCATCCTCACCAACACATAGCACACGATGCCATCCTCACCAACACGTGATGCCATCCTCACCAACATATAGCACATGATGCCATCCTCACCAACACATAGCACATGATGCCATCCTCACCAACACATGATACCATCCTCACCAACACATAGCACACGATGCCATCCTCACCAACACATAAGGCCATCTTCACCAACATATAGCACATGATGCCATTCTCACCAACACATGATGCCATCCTCACCAACACATGATGCCATCCCCACCAACACATAGCACATGATGCCACCCTCACCAACACATGATCCCATCCTCACCAACACATGATGCCATCCTCACCAACACATAGCACATGATGCCATCCTCACCAACACATAGCACATGATGCCATCCTCACCAACACATGATGCCATCCTCACCAACACATGATGCCATCGTCACCAACACATAGCACATGATGCCATCCTCACCAACACATGATGCCATCCTCACCAACACATGATGCCATCTTCACCAACACATAGCACATGATGCCATCCTCATCAACACATGATGCCATCCTCATCAACACATGATGCCATCCTCATCAACACATGATGCCATCCTCATCAACACATGATGCCATCCTCACCAACACATAGCACACGATGCCATCCTCACCAACACATGATGCCATCCTCATCAACACATGATGCCATCCTCACCAACA
Source organism: Salvelinus fontinalis (assembly GCF_029448725.1). Lineage (NCBI taxonomy): Eukaryota > Metazoa > Chordata > Actinopteri > Salmoniformes > Salmonidae > Salvelinus > Salvelinus fontinalis. The sequence continues at coordinate 191 of NW_026602207.1, read as the reverse complement.
CATAGCACATGATGCCATCCTCACCAACATATAGCACATGATGCCATCCTCACCAACACATGATGCCATCCTCACCAACACATGATGCCATCCTCACCAACACATGATGCCATCCTCACCAACACATGATGCCATCCTCACCAACACATGATGCCATCCTCACCAACACATGATGCCATCCTCACCAACAC
>NW_026602206.1:0-22771 GCF_029448725.1 Salvelinus fontinalis | reverse complement strand
CAATTGAGTAACAGAAGATTACAGAACATTGACAGCCATTTTACCAGTAGGTATAGCAAATTGTCATCTTTCACGTTCAACAACACACCAATCACATAAGATAACAGGAGGCACAGCAGGTCAAAAACTAGCCTATTGTAAGTCCAGGACGGTGTTTCCACAACAGCAGAAATGTTAATTTGCGTCCCTGGGTGGGCTCGAACCACCAACCTTTAGATTAACAGTCTAACGCGCTAACCAATTGCGCCACAGAGACCTACAATTACATTGACCCTCAGCAGGTGCAAGTCGCATGGAAGATCACTACAAGTCAGGAAGGGTCTGTTCACATCGCTACATTCTGAAAAATGTCATCCCTTGATGGTGTCAAAGCACCACCCTTTAGATTGACAGTCCACGCGGTAACAGATTGCGCTACAGAAGCTTGTGGTGGAATTGAGCCTCAGCCAGCCAAAGTCACAGGGAATCTCAATTCAAGTCCAGGATGTCGCTTCATGGAGCACTACAAACTGAAAACTCTCATCCCTGGGTCGGCTCAAACCACCAACCTTTAGCTTAACAGTCTAACGCGCTAACCAATTGCACAACAGAGACTTGTGGTGTATTTGACCCTGACAGTTGACCTCTGGCCATCCGTGATCTCATCCAACTGTACATGGAGTTTACGACACAACAACACTTTGTTCCAATGGTTGTGTCAAGGTGCAACGAAAGTGCCACAACATTTTCAAGGATGTAGCCCTGTAGTTTTCTAACGTTTGTTAGCTTTTTGAATGGCCTTAAAAGGGCAAAAATGCCGAGCAATCTTCGTCAGCGCAACATTTTATTAAAAGGCATCTGGCAGGAGTAAATTCAGCCACAATCACGAATATCATTTGATAAATATATATCTTAAACCACTGCATTTTCAAGAATGTAATATATAATCGTCAAATTCATTCATAATAATTAGGGGACTGACCCCGGAAGTATGATATAATGGCGAGTCACTTTCATGGCATACAGGCACACATATACACACAATCACACACACACACACACACTGGACCAACATTGTCCTTCAAGCGAGATAAATATAAATGCTAAAGTTTTTCATGCCAGATTGACATATTTTACATTGGAATACTAGCCGGATTAATATTAATAAATGATATGTTCCTTGGAGACCACAGAATGATCAAGCTATTGAGTAACAGAAGATCACAGAACATTGACAGCCATTTTACCAGTAGGTATAGCAAATTGTCATCTTTCACGTTCAACAACACACCAATCACATAAGATAACAGGAGGCACAGCAGGTCAAAAACTAGCCTACTGTAAGTCCAGGACGGTGTTTCCACAAGAGCAGAAATGTAAAGCTGGCGTCCCTGGGTGGGCTCAAACCACCAACCTTTAGATTAACAGTCTAACGCGCTAACCAATTGCGCCACAGAGACCTACAATTACATTGACCCTCAGCAGGTGCAAGTCGCATGGAAGATCACTACAAGTCAGGAAGGGTCTGTTCACATCGCTACATTCTGAAAAATGTCATCCCTGGATGGTGTCAAAGCACCACCCTTTAGATTGACAGTCCACGCGGTAACAGATTGCGCTACAGAAGCTTGTGGTGGAATTGACCCTCAGCCAGCCAAAGTCACAGGGAATCTCAATTCAAGTCCAGGATGTCGCTTCATGGAGCACTACAAACTGAAAACTCTCATCCCTGGGTGGGCTCAAACCACCAACCTTTAGCTTAACAGTCTAACGCGCTAACCAATTGCACAACAGAGACTTGTGGTGTATTTGACCCTGACAGTTGACCTCTGGCCATCCGTGATCTCATCCAACTGTACATGGAGTTTACGACACAACAACACTTTGTTCCAATGGTTGTGTCAAGGTGCAACGAAAGTGCCACAACATTTTCAAGGAAGTAGCCCTGTAGTTTTCTAACGTTTGTTAGCTTTTTGAATGGCCTTAAAAGGGCAAAAATGCCGAGCAATCTTCGTCAGCGCAACATTTTATTAAAAGGCATCTGGCAGGAGTAAATTCAGCCACAATCACGAATATCATTTGATAAATATATATCTTAAACCACTGCATTTTCAAGAATGTAATATATAATCGTCAAATTCATTCATAATAATTAGGGGACTGACCCCGGAAGTATGATATAATGGCGAGTCACTTTCATGGCATACAGGCACACATATACACACAATCACACACACACACACACACTGGACCAACATTGTCCTTCAAGCGAGATAAATATAAATGCTAAAGTTTTTCATGCCAGATTGACATATTTTACATTGGAATACTAGCCGGATTAATATTAATAAATGATATGTTCCTTGGAGACCACAGAATGATCAAGCTATTGAGTAACAGAAGATCACAGAACATTGACAGCCATTTTACCAGTAGGTATAGCAAATTGTCATCTTTCACGTTCAACAACACACCAATCACATAAGATAACAGGAGGCACAGCAGGTCAAAAACTAGCCTACTGTAAGTCCAGGACGGTGTTTCCACAAGAGCAGAAATGTTAATTAGCGTCTCTGGGTGGGCTCGAACCACCAACCTTTAGATTAACAGTCTAACGCGCTAACCAATTGTGCCACAGAGACCTACAATTACATTGACCCTCAGCAGGTGCAAGTCGCATGGAAGATCACTACAAGTCAGGAAGGGTCTGTTCACATCGCTACATTCTGAAAAATGTCATCCCTGGATGGTGTCAAAGCACCACCCTTTAGATTGACAGTCCACGCGGTAACAGATTGCGCTACAGAAGCTTGTGGTGGAATTGACCCTCAGCCAGCCAAAGTCACAGGGAATCTCAATTCAAGTCCAGGATGTCGCTTCATGGAGCACTACAAACTGAAAACTCTCATCCCTGGGTCGGCTCAAACCACCAACCTTTAGCTTAACAGTCTAACGCGCTAACCAATTGCACAACAGAGACTTGTGGTGTATTTGACCCTGACAGTTGACCTCTGGCCATCCGTGATCTCATCCAACTGTACATGGAGTTTACGACACAACAACACTTTGTTCCAATGGTTGTGTCAAGGTGCAACGAAAGTGACACAACATTTTCAAGGAAGTAGCGCTGTAGTTTTCTAACGTTTGTTAGCTTTTTGAATGGCCTTAAAAGGGCAAAAATGCCGAGCAATCTTCGTCAGCGCAACATTTTATTAAAAGGCATCTGGCAGGAGTAAATTCAGCCACAATCACGAATATCATTTGATAAATATATATCTTAAACCACTGCATTTTCAAGAATGTAATATATAATCGTCAAATTCATTCATAATAATTAGGGCACTGACCCCGGAAGTATGATATAATGGCGAGTCACTTTCATGGCATACAGGCACACATATACACACAATCACACACACACACACACTGGACCAACATTGTCCTTCAAGCGAGATAAATATAAATGCTAAAGTTTTTCATGCCAGATTGACATATTTTACATTGGAATACTAGCCGGATTAATATTAATAAATGATATGTTCCTTGGAGACCACAGAATGATCAAGCTATTGAGTAACAGAAGATCACAGAACATTGACAGCCATTTTACCAGTAGGTATAGCAAATTGTCATCTTTCACGTTCAACAACACACCAATCACATAAGATAACAGGAGGCACAGCAGGTCAAAAACTAGCCTACTGTAAGTGCAGGACGGTGTTTCCACAACAGCAGAAATGTAAAGCTAGCGTCCCTGGGTGGGCTCGAACCACCAACCTTTAGATTAACAGTCTAACGCGCTAACCAATTGCGCCACAGAGAACTACAATTACATTGACCCTCAGCAGGTGCAAGTCGCATGGAAGATCACTACAAGTCAGGAAGGGTCTGTTCACATCGCTACATTCTGAAAAATGTCATCCCTGGATGGTGTCAAAGCACCACCCTTTAGATTGACAGTCCACGCGGTAACAGATTGCGCTACAGAAGCTTGTGGTGGAATTGACCCTCAGCCAGCCAAAGTCACAGGGAATCTCAATTCAAGTCCAGGATGTCGCTTCATGGAGCACTACAAACTGAAAACTCTCATCCCTGGGTCGGCTCAAACCACCAACCTTTAGCTTAACAGTCTAACGCGCTAACCAATTGCACAACAGAGACTTGTGGTGTATTTGACCCTGACAGTTGACCTCTGGCCATCCGTGATCTCATCCAACTGTACATGGAGTTTACGACACAACAACACTTTGTTCCAATGGTTGTGTCAAGGTGCAACGAAAGTGCCACAACATTTTCAAGGAAGTAGCCCTGTAGTTTTCTAACGTTTGTTAGCTTTTTGAATGGCCTTAAAAGGGCAAAAATGCCGAGCAATCTTCGTCAGCGCAACATTTTATTAAAAGGCATCTGGCAGGAGTAAATTCAGCCACAATCACGAATATCATTTGATAAATATATATCTTAAACCACTGCATTTTCAAGAATGTAATATATAATCGTCAAATTCATTCATAATAATTAGGGGACTGACCCCGGAAGTATGATATAATGGCGAGTCACTTTCATGGCATACAGGCACACATATACACACAATCACACACACACACACACACTGGACCAACATTGTCCTTCAAGCGAGATAAATATAAATGCTAAAGTTTTTCATGCCAGATTGACATATTTTACATTGGAATACTAGCCGGATTAATATTAATAAATGATATGTTCCTTGGAGACCACAGAATGATCAAGCTATTGAGTAACAGAAGATCACAGAACATTGACAGCCATTTTACCAGTAGGTATAGCAAATTGTCATCTTTCACGTTCAACAACACACCAATCACATAAGATAACAGGAGGCACAGCAGGTCAAAAACTAGCCTACTGTAAGTCCAGGACGGTGTTTCCACAAGAGCAGAAATGTAAAGCTGGCGTCCCTGGGTGGGCTCAAACCACCAACCTTTAGATTAACAGTCTAACGCGCTAACCAATTGCGCCACAGAGACCTACAATTACATTGACCCTCAGCAGGTGCAAGTCGCATGGAAGATCACTACAAGTCAGGAAGGGTCTGTTCACATCGCTACATTCTGAAAAATGTCATCCCTGGATGGTGTCAAAGCACCACCCTTTAGATTGACAGTCCACGCGGTAACAGATTGCGCTACAGAAGCTTGTGGTGGAATTGACCCTCAGCCAGCCAAAGTCACAGGGAATCTCAATTCAAGTCCAGGATGTCGCTTCATGGAGCACTACAAACTGAAAACTCTCATCCCTGGGTGGGCTCAAACCACCAACCTTTAGCTTAACAGTCTAACGCGCTAACCAATTGCACAACAGAGACTTGTGGTGTATTTGACCCTGACAGTTGACCTCTGGCCATCCGTGATCTCATCCAACTGTACATGGAGTTTACGACACAACAACACTTTGTTCCAATGGTTGTGTCAAGGTGCAACGAAAGTGCCACAACATTTTCAAGGAAGTAGCCCTGTAGTTTTCTAACGTTTGTTAGCTTTTTGAATGGCCTTAAAAGGGCAAAAATGCCGAGCAATCTTCGTCAGCGCAACATTTTATTAAAAGGCATCTGGCAGGAGTAAATTCAGCCACAATCACGAATATCATTTGATAAATATATATCTTAAACCACTGCATTTTCAAGAATGTAATATATAATCGTCAAATTCATTCATAATAATTAGGGGACTGACCCCGGAAGTATGATATAATGGCGAGTCACTTTCATGGCATACAGGCACACATATACACACAATCACACACACACACACACACTGGACCAACATTGTCCTTCAAGCGAGATAAATATAAATGCTAAAGTTTTTCATGCCAGATTGACATATTTTACATTGGAATACTAGCCGGATTAATATTAATAAATGATATGTTCCTTGGAGACCACAGAATGATCAAGCTATTGAGTAACAGAAGATCACAGAACATTGACAGCCATTTTACCAGTAGGTATAGCAAATTGTCATCTTTCACGTTCAACAACACACCAATCACATAAGATAACAGGAGGCACAGCAGGTCAAAAACTAGCCTACTGTAAGTCCAGGACGGTGTTTCCACAAGAGCAGAAATGTTAATTAGCGTCTCTGGGTGGGCTCGAACCACCAACCTTTAGATTAACAGTCTAACGCGCTAACCAATTGTGCCACAGAGACCTACAATTACATTGACCCTCAGCAGGTGCAAGTCGCATGGAAGATCACTACAAGTCAGGAAGGGTCTGTTCACATCGCTACATTCTGAAAAATGTCATCCCTGGATGGTGTCAAAGCACCACCCTTTAGATTGACAGTCCACGCGGTAACAGATTGCGCTACAGAAGCTTGTGGTGGAATTGACCCTCAGCCAGCCAAAGTCACAGGGAATCTCAATTCAAGTCCAGGATGTCGCTTCATGGAGCACTACAAACTGAAAACTCTCATCCCTGGGTCGGCTCAAACCACCAACCTTTAGCTTAACAGTCTAACGCGCTAACCAATTGCACAACAGAGACTTGTGGTGTATTTGACCCTGACAGTTGACCTCTGGCCATCCGTGATCTCATCCAACTGTACATGGAGTTTACGACACAACAACACTTTGTTCCAATGGTTGTGTCAAGGTGCAACGAAAGTGCCACAACATTTTCAAGGAAGTAGCGCTGTAGTTTTCTAACGTTTGTTAGCTTTTTGAATGGCCTTAAAAGGGCAAAAATGCCGAGCAATCTTCGTCAGCGCAACATTTTATTAAAAGGCATCTGGCAGGAGTAAATTCAGCCACAATCACGAATATCATTTGATAAATATATATCTTAAACCACTGCATTTTCAAGAATGTAATATATAATCGTCAAATTCATTCATAATAATTAGGGCACTGACCCCGGAAGTATGATATAATGGCGAGTCACTTTCATGGCATACAGGCACACATATACACACAATCACACACACACACACACTGGACCAACATTGTCCTTCAAGCGAGATAAATATAAATGCTAAAGTTTTTCATGCCAGATTGACATATTTTACATTGGAATACTAGCCGGATTAATATTAATAAATGATATGTTCCTTGGAGACCACAGAATGATCAAGCTATTGAGTAACAGAAGATCACAGAACATTGACAGCCATTTTACCAGTAGGTATAGCAAATTGTCATCTTTCACGTTCAACAACACACCAATCACATAAGATAACAGGAGGCACAGCAGGTCAAAAACTAGCCTACTGTAAGTGCAGGACGGTGTTTCCACAACAGCAGAAATGTAAAGCTAGCGTCCCTGGGTGGGCTCGAACCACCAACCTTTAGATTAACAGTCTAACGCGCTAACCAATTGCGCCACAGAGAACTACAATTACATTGACCCTCAGCAGGTGCAAGTCGCATGGAAGATCACTACAAGTCAGGAAGGGTCTGTTCACATCGCTACATTCTGAAAAATGTCATCCCTGGATGGTGTCAAAGCACCACCCTTTAGATTGACAGTCCACGCGGTAACAGATTGCGCTACAGAAGCTTGTGGTGGAATTGACCCTCAGCCAGCCAAAGTCACAGGGAATCTCAATTCAAGTCCAGGATGTCGCTTCATGGAGCACTACAAACTGAAAACTCTCATCCCTGGGTCGGCTCAAACCACCAACCTTTAGCTTAACAGTCTAACGCGCTAACCAATTGCACAACAGAGACTTGTGGTGTATTTGACCCTGACAGTTGACCTCTGGCCATCCGTGATCTCATCCAACTGTACATGGAGTTTACGACACAACAACACTTTGTTCCAATGGTTGTGTCAAGGTGCAACGAAAGTGCCACAACATTTTCAAGGAAGTAGCCCTGTAGTTTTCTAACGTTTGTTAGCTTTTTGAATGGCCTTAAAAGGGCAAAAATGCCGAGCAATCTTCGTCAGCGCAACATTTTATTAAAAGGCATCTGGCAGGAGTAAATTCAGCCACAATCACGAATATCATTTGATAAATATATATCTTAAACCACTGCATTTTCAAGAATGTAATATATAATCGTCAAATTCATTCATAATAATTAGGGGACTGACCCCGGAAGTATGATATAATGGCGAGTCACTTTCATGGCATACAGGCACACATATACACACAATCACACACACACACACTGGACCAACATTGTCCTTCAAGCGAGATAAATATAAATGCTAAAGTTTTTCATGCCAGATTGACATATTTTACATTGGAATACTAGCCGGATTAATATTAATAAATGATATGTTCCTTGGAGACCACAGAATGATCAAGCTATTGAGTAACAGAAGATTACAGAACATTGACAGCAATTTTACCAGTAGGTATAGCAAATTTTCATCTTTCACGTTCAACAACACACCAATCACATAAGATAACAGGAGGCACAGCAGGTCAAAAACTAGCCTAATGTAAGTCCAGGACGGTGTTTCCACAACAGCAGAAATGTAAAGCTAGCGTCCCTGGGTGGGCTCGAACCACCAACCTTTAGATTAACAGTCTAACGCGCTAACCAATTGCGCCACAGAGAACTACAATTACATTGACCCTCAGCAGGTGCAAGTCGCATGGAAGATCACTACAAGTCAGGAAGGGTCTGTTCACATCGCTACATTCTGAAAAATGTCATCCCTGGATGGTGTCAAAGCACCACCCTTTAGATTGACAGTCCACGCGGTAACAGATTGCGCTACAGAAGCTTGTGGTGGAATTGACCCTCAGCCAGCCAAAGTCACAGGGAATCTCAATTCAAGTCCAGGATGTCGCTTCATGGAGCACTACAAACTGAAAACTCTCATCCCTGGGTCGGCTCAAACCACCAACCTTTAGCTTAACAGTCTAACGCGCTAACCAATTGCACAACAGAGACTTGTGGTGTATTTGACCCTGACAGTTGACCTCTGGCCATCCGTGATCTCATCCAACTGTACATGGAGTTTACGACACAACAACACTTTGTTCCAATGGTTGTGTCAAGGTGCAACGAAAGTGCCACAACATTTTCAAGGAAGTAGCCCTGTAGTTTTCTAACGTTTGTTAGCTTTTTGAATGGCCTTAAAAGGGCAAAAATGCCGAGCAATCTTCGTCAGCGCAACATTTTATTAAAAGGCATCTGGCAGGAGTAAATTCAGCCACAATCACGAATATCATTTGATAAATATATATCTTAAACCACTGCATTTTCAAGAATGTAATATATAATCGTCAAATTCATTCATAATAATTAGGGGACTGACCCCGGAAGTATGATATAATGGCGAGTCACTTTCATGGCATACAGGCACACATATACACACAATCACACACACACACACTGGACCAACATTGTCCTTCAAGGGAGATAAATATAAATGCTAAAGTTTTTCATTCCAGATTGACATATTTTACATTGGAATACTAGCCGGATTAATATTAATAAATGATATGTTCCTTGGAGACCACAGAATGATCAAGCTATTGAGTAACAGAAGATTAAAGAACATTGACAGCCATTTTACCAGTAGGTATAGCAAATTTTCATCTTTCACGTTCAACAACACACCAATCACATAAGATAACAGGAGGCACAGCAGGTCAAAAACTAGCCTACTGTAAGTCCAGGACGGTGTTTCCACAACAGCAGAAATGTAAAGCTAGCGTCTCTGGGTGGGCTCGAACCACCAACCTTTAGATTAACAGTCTAACGCGCTAACCAATTGCGCCACAGAGAACTACAATTACATTGACCCTCAGCAGGTGCAAGTCGCATGGAAGATCACTACAAGTCAGGAAGGGTCTGTTCACATCGCTACATTCTGAAAAATGTCATCCCTGGATGGTGTCAAAGCACCACCCTTTAGATTGACAGTCCACGCGGTAACAGATTGCGCTACAGAAGCTTGTGATGGAATTGACCCTCAGCCAGCCAAAGTCACAGGGAATCTCAATTCAAGTCCAGGATGTCGCTTCATGGAGCACTACAAACTGAAAACTCTCATCCCTGGGTCGGCTCAAACCACCAACCTTTAGCTTAACAGTCTAACGCGCTAACCAATTGCACAACAGAGACTTGTGGTGTATTTGACCCTGACAGTTGACCTCTGGCCATCCGTGATCTCATCCAACTGTACATGGAGTTTACGACACAACAACACTTTGTTCCAATGGTTGTGTCAAGGTGCAACGAAAGTGCCACAACATTTTCAAGGAAGTAGCCCTGTAGTTTTCTAACGTTTGTTAGCTTTTTGAATGGCCTTAAAAGGGCAAAAATGCCGAGCAATCTTCGTCAGCGCAACATTTTATTAAAAGGCATCTGGCAGGAGTAAATTCAGCCACAATCACGAATATCATTTGATAAATATATATCTTAAACCACTGCATTTTCAAGAATGTAATATATAATCGTCAAATTCATTCATAATAATTAGGGGACTGACCCCGGAAGTATGATATAATGGCGAGTCACTTTCATGGCATACAGGCACACATATACACACAATCACACACACACACACACTGGACCAACATTGTCCTTCAAGCGAGATAAATATAAATGCTAAAGTTTTTCATGCCAGATTGACATATTTTACATTGGAATACTAGCCGGATTAATATTAATAAATGATATGTTCCTTGGAGACCACAGAATGATCAAGCTATTGAGTAACAGAAGATGACAGAACATTGACAGCCATTTACCAGTAGGTATAGCAAATTGTCATCTTTCACGTTCAACAACACACCAATCACATAAGATAACAGGAGGCACAGCAGGTCAAAAACTAGCCTACTGTAAGTCCAGGACGGTGTTTCCACAACAGCAGAAATGTTAAGCTAGCGTCCCTGGGTGGGCTCGAACCACCAACCTTTAGGTTATCAGTCTAACGCGCTAACCAATTGCGCCACAGACACCTGCAATTACATTGTCCCTCAGCAGGTGCAAGTCGCATGGAAGATCACTACAAGTCAGGAAGGGTCTGTTCACATCGCTACATTCTGAAAAATGTCATCCCTGGATGGTGTCAAAGCACCACCCTTTAGATTGACAGTCCACGCGGTAACAGATTGCGCTACAGAAGCTTGTGGTGGAATTGACCCTCAGCCAGCCAAAGTCACAGGGAATCTCAATTCAAGTCCAGGATGTCGCTTCATGGAGCACTACAAACTGAAAACTCTCATCCCTGGGTCGGCTCAAACCACCAACCTTTAGCTTAACAGTCTAACGCGCTAACCAATTGCACAACAGAGACTTGTGGTGTATTTGACCCTGACAGTTGACCTCTGGCCATCCGTGATCTCATCCAACTGTACATGGAGTTTACGACACAACAACACTTTGTTCCAATGGTTGTGTCAAGGTGCAACGAAAGTGCCACAACATTTTCAAGGAAGTAGCCCTGTAGTTTTCTAACGTTTGTTAGCTTTTTGAATGGCCTTAAAAGGGCAAAAATGCAGAGCAATCTTCGTCAGCGCAACATTTTATTAAAAGGCATCTGGCAGGAGTAAATTCAGCCACAATCACGAATATCATTTGATAAATATATATCTTAAACCACTGCATTTTCAAGAATGTAATATATAATCGTCAAATTCATTCATAATAATTAGGGGACTGACCCCGGAAGTATGATATAATGGCGAGTCACTTTCATGTCATACAGGCACACATATACACACAATCACACACACACACACTGGACCAACATTGTCCTTCAAGCGAGATAAATATAAATGCTAAAGTTTTTCATGCCAGATTGACATATTTTACATTGGAATACTAGCCGGATTAATATTAATAAATGATATGTTCCTTGGAGACCACAGAATGATCAAGCTATTGAGTAACAGAAGATTACAGAACATTGACAGCCATTTTACCAGTAGGTATAGCAAATTGTCATCTTTCACGTTCAACAACACACCAATCACATAAGATAACAGGAGGCACAGCAGGTCAAAAACTAGCCTTCTGTAAGTCCAGGACGGTGTTTCCACAACAGCAGAAATGTTAAGCTAGCGTTCCTGGGTGGGCTCGAACCACCAACCTTTAGATTAACAGTCTAACGCGCTAACCAATTGCGCCACAGAGACCTGCAATTACATTGTCCCTCAGCAGGTGCAAGTCGCATGGAAGATCACTACAAGTCAGGAAGGGTCTGTTCACATCGCTACATTCTGAAAAATGTCATCCCTGGATGGTGTCAAAGCACCACCCTTTAGATTGACAGTCCACGCGGTAACAGATTGCGCTACAGAAGCTTGTGGTGGAATTGACCCTCAGCCAGCCAAAGTCACAGGGAATCTCAATTCAAGTCCAGGATGTCGCTTCATGGAGCACTACAAACTGAAAACTCTCATCCCTGGGTCGGCTCAAACCACCAACCTTTAGCTTAACAGTCTAACGCGCTAACCAATTGCACAACAGAGACTTGTGGTGTATTTGACCCTGACAGTTGACCTCTGGCCATCCGTGATCTCATCCAACTGTACATGGAGTTTACGACACAACAACACTTTGTTCCAATGGTTGTGTCAAGGTGCAACGAAAGTGCCACAACATTTTCAAGGTAGTAGCCCTGTAGTTTTCTAACGTTTGTTAGCTTTTTGAATGGCCTTAAAAGGGCAAAAATGCAGAGCAATCTTCGTCAGCGCAACATTTTATTAAAAGGCATCTGGCAGGAGTAAATTCAGCCACAATCACGAATATCATTTGATAAATATATATCTTAAACCACTGCATTTTCAAGAATGTAATATATAATCGTCAAATTCATTCATAATAATTAGGGGACTGACCCCGGAAGTATGATATAATGGCGAGTCACTTTCATGGCATACAGGCACACATATACACACAATCACACACACACACACTGGACCAACATTGTCCTTCAAGCGAGATAAATATAAATGCTAAAGTTTTTCATGCCAGATTGACATATTTTACATTGGAATACTAGCCGGATTAATATTAATAAATGATATGTTCCTTGGAGACCACAGAATTATCAAGCTATTGAGTAACAGAAGATTACAGAACATTGACAGCCATTTTACCAGTAGGTATAGCAAATTGTCATCTTTCACGTTCAACAACACACCAATCACATAAGATAACAGGAGGCACAGCAGGTCAAAAACTAGCCTACTGTAAGTCCAGGACGGTGTTTCCACAACAGCAGAAATGTAAAGCTAGCGTCCCTGGGTGGCCAAGAACCACCAACCTTTAGATTAACAGTCTAACGCGCTAACCAATTGCGCCACAGAGACCTACAATTACATTGACCCTCAGCAGGTGCAAGTCGCATGGAAGATCACTACAAGTCAGGAAGGGTCTGTTCACATCGCTACATTCTGAAAAATGTCATCCCTGGATGGTGTCAAAGCACCACCCTTTAGATTGACAGTCCACGCGGTAACAGATTGCGCTACAGAAGCTTGTGGTGGAATTGACCCTCAGCCAGCCAAAGTCACAGGGAATCTCAATTCAAGTCCAGGATGTCGCTTCATGGAGCACTACAAACTGAAAACTCTCATCCCTGGGTCGGCTCAAACCACCAACCTTTAGCTTAACAGTCTAACGCGCTAACCAATTGCACAACAGAGACTTGTGGTGTATTTGACCCTGACAGTTGACCTCTGGCCATCCGTGATCTCATCCAACTGTACATGGAGTTTACGACACAACAACACTTTGTTCCAATGGTTGTGTCAAGGTGCAACGAAAGTGCCACAACATTTTCAAGGAAGTAGCCCTGTAGTTTTCTAACGTTTGTTAGCTTTTTGAATGGCCTTAAAAGGGCAAAAATGCCGAGCAATCTTCGTCAGCGCAACATTTTATTAAAAGGCATCTGGCAGGAGTAAATTCAGCCACAATCACGAATATCATTTGATAAATATATATCTTAAACCACTGCATTTTCAAGAATGTAATATATAATCGTCAAATTCATTCATAATAATTAGGGGACTGACCCCGGAAGTATGATATAATGGCGAGTCACTTTCATGGCATACAGGCACACATATACACACAATCACACACACACACACTGGACCAACATTGTCCTTCAAGCGAGATAAATATAAATGCTAAAGTTTTTCATGCCAGATTGACATATTTTACATTGGAATACTAGCCGGATTAATATTAATAAATGATATGTTCCTTGGAGACCACAGAATGATCAAGCTATTGAGTAACAGAAGATTACAGAACATTGACAGCCATTTTACCAGTAGGTATAGCAAATTGTCATCTTTCACGTTCAACAACACACCAATCACATAAGATAACAGGAGGCACAGCAGGTCAAAAACTAGCCTACTGTAAGTCCAGGACGGTGTTTCCACAACAGCAGAAATGTTAAGCTAGCGTTCCTGGGTGGGCTCGAACCACCAACCTTTAGATTAACAGTCTAACGCGCTAACCAATTGCGCCACAGAGACCTGCAATTACATTGTCCCTCAGCAGGTGCAAGTCGCATGGAAGATCACTACAAGTCAGGAAGGGTCTGTTCACATCGCTACATTCTGAAAAATGTCATCCCTGGATGGTGTCAAAGCACCACCCTTTAGATTGACAGTCCACGCGGTAACAGATTGCGCTACAGAAGCTTGTGGTGGAATTGACCCTCAGCCAGCCAAAGTCACAGGGAATCTCAATTCAAGTCCAGGATGTCGCTTCATGGAGCACTACAAACTGAAAACTCTCATCCCTGGGTCGGCTCAAACCACCAACCTTTAGCTTAACAGTCTAACGCGCTAACCAATTGCACAACAGAGACTTGTGGTGTATTTGACCCTGACAGTTGACCTCTGGCCATCCGTGATCTCATCCAACTGTACATGGAGTTTACGACACAACAACACTTTGTTCCAATGGTTGTGTCAAGGTGCAACGAAAGTGCCACAACATTTTCAAGGAAGTAGCCCTGTAGTTTTCTAACGTTTGTTAGCTTTTTGAATGGCCTTAAAAGGGCAAAAATGCAGAGCAATCTTCGTCAGCGCAACATTTTATTAAAAGGCATCTGGCAGGAGTAAATTCAGCCACAATCACGAATATCATTTGATAAATATATATCTTAAACCACTGCATTTTCAAGAATGTAATATATAATCGTCAAATTCATTCATAATAATTAGGGGACTGACCCCGGAAGTATGATATAATGGCGAGTCACTTTCATGGCATACAGGCACACATATACACACAATCACACACACACACACTGGACCAACATTGTCCTTCAAGCGAGATAAATATAAATGCTAAAGTTTTTCATGCCAGATTGACATATTTTACATTGGAATACTAGCCGGATTAATATTAATAAATGATATGTTCCTTGGAGACCACAGAATTATCAAGCTATTGAGTAACAGAAGATTACAGAACATTGACAGCCATTTTACCAGTAGGTATAGCAAATTGTCATCTTTCACGTTCAACAACACACCAATCACATAAGATAACAGGAGGCACAGCAGGTCAAAAACTAGCCTACTGTAAGTCCAGGACGGTGTTTCCACAACAGCAGAAATGTAAAGCTAGCGTCCCTGGGTGGCCTCGAACCACCAACCTTTAGATTAACAGTCTAACGCGCTAACCAATTGCGCCACAGAGACCTACAATTACATTGACCCTCAGCAGGTGCAAGTCGCATGGAAGATCACTACAAGTCAGGAAGGGTCTGTTCACATCGCTACATTCTGAAAAATGTCATCCCTGGATGGTGTCAAAGCACCACCCTTTAGATTGACAGTCCACGCGGTAACAGATTGCGCTACAGAAGCTTGTGGTGGAATTGACCCTCAGCCAGCCAAAGTCACAGGGAATCTCAATTCAAGTCCAGGATGTCGCTTCATGGAGCACTACAAACTGAAAACTCTCATCCCTGGGTCGGCTCAAACCACCAACCTTTAGCTTAACAGTCTAACGCGCTAACCAATTGCACAACAGAGACTTGTGGTGTATTTGACCCTGACAGTTGACCTCTGGCCATCCGTGATCTCATCCAACTGTACATGGAGTTTACGACACAACAACACTTTGTTCCAATGGTTGTGTCAAGGTGCAACGAAAGTGCCACAACATTTTCAAGGAAGTAGCCCTGTAGTTTTCTAACGTTTGTTAGCTTTTTGAATGGCCTTAAAAGGGCAAAAATGCCGAGCAATCTTCGTCAGCGCAACATTTTATTAAAAGGCATCTGGCAGGAGTAAATTCAGCCACAATCACGAATATCATTTGATAAATATATATCTTAAACCACTGCATTTTCAAGAATGTAATATATAATCGTCAAATTCATTCATAATAATTAGGGGACTGACCCCGGAAGTATGATATAATGGCGAGTCACTTTCATGGCATACAGGCACACATATACACACAATCACACACACACACACACTGGACCAACATTGTCCTTCAAGCGAGATAAATATAAATGCTAAAGTTTTTCATGCCAGATTGACATATTTTACATTGGAATACTAGCCGGATTAATATTAATAAATGATATGTTCCTTGGAGACCACAGAATGATCAAGCTATTGAGTAACAGAAGATTACAGAACATTGACAGCCATTTTACCAGTAGGTATAGCAAATTGTCATCTTTCACGTTCAACAACACACCAATCACATAAGATAACAGGAGGCACAGCAGGTCAAAAACTAGCCTACTGTAAGTCCAGGACGGTGTTTCCACAACAGCAGAAATGTAAAGCTAGCGTCCCTGGGTGGGCTCAAACCACCAACCTTTAGATTAACAGTCTAACGCGCTAACCAATTGCGCCACAGAGACCTACAATTACATTGACCCTCAGCAGGTGCAAGTCGCATGGAAGATCACTACAAGTCAGGAAGGGTCTGTTCACATCGCTACATTCTGAAAAATGTCATCCCTGGATGGTGTCAAAGCACCACCCTTTAGATTGACAGTCCACGCGGTAACAGATTGCGCTACAGAAGCTTGTGGTGGAATTGACCCTCAGCCAGCCAAAGTCACAGGGAATCTCAATTCAAGTCCAGGATGTCGCTTCATGGAGCACTACAAACTGAAAACTCTCATCCCTGGGTCGGCTCAAACCACCAACCTTTAGCTTAACAGTCTAACGCGCTAACCAATTGCACAACAGAGACTTGTGGTGTATTTGACCCTGACAGTTGACCTCTGGCCATCCGTGATCTCATCCAACTGTACATGGAGTTTACGACACAACAACACTTTGTTCCAATGGTTGTGTCAAGGTGCAACGAAAGTGCCACAACATTTTCAAGGAAGTAGCCCTGTAGTTTTCTAACGTTTGTTAGCTTTTTGAATGGCCTTAAAAGGGAAAAAATGCCGAGCAATCTTCGTCAGCGCAACATTTTATTAAAAGGCATCTGGCAGGAGTAAATTCAGCCACAATCACGAATATCATTTGATAAATATATATCTTAAACCACTGCATTTTCAAGAATGTAATATATAATCGTCAAATTCATTCATAATAATTAGGGGACTGACCCCGGAAGTATGATATAATGGCGAGTCACTTTCATGGCATACAGGCACACATATACACACAATCACACACACACACACACTGGACCAACATTGTCCTTCAAGCGAGATAAATATAAATGCTAAAGTTTTTCATGCCAGATTGACATATTTTACATTGGAATACTAGCCGGATTAATATTAATAAATGATATGTTCCTTGGAGACCACAGAATGATCAAGCTATTGAGTAACAGAAGATTACAGAACATTGACAGCCATTTTACCAGTAGGTATAGCAAATTGTCATCTTTCACGTTCAACAACACACCAATCACATAAGATAACAGGAAGCACAGCAGGTCAAAAACTAGCCTACTGTAAGTCCAGGACATTGTTTCCACAACAGCAGAAATGTAAAGCTAGCGTCCCTGGGTGGGCTCGAACCACCAACCTTTAGATTAACAGTCTAACGCGCTAACCAATTGCGCCACAGAGACCTACAATTACATTGACCCTCAGCAGGTGCAAGTCGCATGGAAGATCACTACAAGTCAGGAAGGGTCTGTTCACATCGCTACATTCTGAAAAATGTCATCCCTGGATGGTGTCAAAGCACCACCCTTTAGATTGACAGTCCACGCGGTAACAGATTGCGCTACAGAAGCTTGTGGTGGAATTGACCCTCAGTCAGCCAAAGTCACAGGGAATCTCAATTCAAGTCCAGGATGTCGCTTCATGGAGCACTACAAACTGAAAACTCTCATCCCTGGGTCGGCTCAAACCACCAACCTTTAGCTTAACAGTCTAACGCGCTAACCAATTGCACAACAGAGACTTGTGGTGTATTTGACCCTGACAGTTGACCTCTGGCCATCCGTGATCTCATCCAACTGTACATGGAGTTTACGACACAACAACACTTTGTTCCAATGGTTGTGTCAAGGTGCAACGAAAGTGCCACAACATTTTCAAGGAAGTAGCCCTGTAGTTTTCTAACGTTTGTTAGCTTTTTGAATGGCCTTAAAAGGGCAAAAATGCCGAGCAATCTTCGTCAGCGCAACATTTTATTAAAAGGCATCTGGCAGGAGTAAATTCAGCCACAATCACGAATATCATTTGATAAATATATATCTTAAACCACTGCATTTTCAAGAATGTAATATATAATCGTCAAATTCATTCATAATAATTAGGGGACTGACCCCGGAAGTATGATATAATGGCGAGTCACTTTCATGGCATACAGGCACACATATACACACAATCACACACACACACTGGACCAACATTGTCCTTCAAGCGAGATAAATATAAATGCTAAAGTTTTTCATGCCAGATTGACATATTTTACATTGGAATGCTAGCCGGATTAATATTAATAAATTATATGTTCCTTGGAGACCACAGAATAATCAAGCTATTGAGTAACAGAAGATTACAGAACATTGACAGCCATTTTACCAGTAGGTATAGCAAATTGTCATCTTTCACGTTCAACAACACACCAATCACATAAGATAACAGGAGGCACAGCAGGTCAAAAACTAGCCTACTGTAAGTCCAGGACGGTGTTTCCACAACAGCAGAAATGTAAAGAAAGCGTCCCTGGGTGGGCTCGAACCACCAACCTTTAGATTAACAGTCTAACGCGCTAACCAATTGCGCCACAGACACCTACAATTACATTGACCCTCAGCAGGTGCAAGTCGCATGGAAGATCACTACAAGTCAGGAAGGGTCTGTTCACATCGCTACATTCTGAAAAATGTCATCCCTGGATGGGGTCAAAGCACCACCCTTTAGATTGACAGTCCACGCGGTAACAGATTGCGCTACAGAAGCTTGTGGTGGAATTGACCCTCAGCCAGCCAAAGTCACAGGGAATCTCAATTCAAGTCCAGGATGTCGCTTCATGGAGCACTACAAACTGAAAACTCTCATCCCTGAGTCGGCTCAAACCACCAACCTTTAGCTTAACAGTCTAACGCGCTAACCAATTGCACAACAGAGACTTGTGGTGTATTTGACCCTGACAGTTGACCTCTGGCCATCCGTGATCTCATCCAACTGTACATGGAGTTTACGACACAACAACACTTTGTTCCAATGGTTGTGTCAAGGTGCAACGAAAGTGCCACAACATTTTCAAGGAAGTAGCCCTGTAGTTTTCTAACGTTTGTTAGCTTTTTGAATGGCCTTAAAAGGGCAAAAATGCCGAGCAATCTTCGTCAGCGCAACATTTTATTAAAAGGCATCTGGCAGGAGTAAATTCAGCCACAATCACGAATATCATTTGATAAATATATATCTTAAACCACTGCATTTTCAAGAATGTAATATATAATCGTCAAATTCATTCATAATAATTAGGGGACTGACCCCGGAAGTATGATATAATGGCGAGTCACTTTCATGGCATACAGGCACACATATACACACAATCACACACACACACTGGACCAACATTGTCCTTCAAGCGAGATAAATATAAGTGCTAAAGTTTTTCATGCCAGATTGACATATTTTACATTGGAATGCTAGCCGGATTAATATTAATAAATGATATGTTCCTTGGAGACCACAGAATAATCAAGCTATTGAGTAACAGAAGATTACAGAACATTGACAGCCATTTTACCAGTAGGTATAGCAAATTGTCATCTTTCACGTTCAACAACACACCAATCACATAAGATAACAGGAGGCACAGCAGGTCAAAAACTAGCCTACTGTAAGTCCAGGACGGTGTTTCCACAACAGCAGAAATGTAAAGAAAGCGTCCCTGGGTGGGCTCGAACCACCAACCTTTAGATTAACAGTCTAACGCGCTAACCAATTGCGCCACAGACACCTACAATTACATTGACCCTCAGCAGGTGCAAGTCGCATGGAAGATCACTACAAGTCAGGAAGGGTCTGTTCACATCGCTACATTCTGAAAAATGTCATCCCTGGATGGGGTCAAAGCACCACCCTTTAGATTGACAGTCCACGCGGTAACAGATTGCGCTACAGAAGCTTGTGGTGGAATTGACCCTCAGCCAGCCAAAGTCACAGGGAATCTCAATTCAAGTCCAGGATGTCGCTTCATGGAGCACTACAAACTGAAAACTCTCATCCCTGAGTCGGCTCAAACCACCAACCTTTAGCTTAACAGTCTAACGCGCTAACCAATTGCACAACAGAGACTTGTGGTGTATTTGACCCTGACAGTTGACCTCTGGCCATCCGTGATCTCATCCAACTGTACATGGAGTTTACGACACAACAACACTTTGTTCCAATGGTTGTGTCAAGGTGCAACGAAAGTGCCACAACATTTTCAAGGAAGTAGCCCTGTAGTTTTCTAACGTTTGTTAGCTTTTTGAATGGCCTTAAAAGGGCAAAAATGCCGAGCAATCTTCGTCAGCGCAACATTTTATTAAAAGGCATCTGGCAGGAGTAAATTCAGCCACAATCACGAATATCATTTGATAAATATATATCTTAAACCACTGCATTTTCAAGAATGTAATATATAATCGTCAAATTCATTCATAATAATTAGGGGACTGACCCCGGAAGTATGATATAATGGCGAGTCACTTTCATGGCATACAGGCACACATATACACACAATCACACACACACACTGGACCAACATTGTCCTTCAAGCGAGATAAATATAAGTGCTAAAGTTTTTCATGCCAGATTGACATATTTTACATTGGAATGCTAGCCGGATTAATATTAATAAATGATATGTTCCTTGGAGACCACAGAATAATCAAGCTATTGAGTAACAGAAGATTACAGAACATTGACAGCCATTTTACCAGTAGGTATAGCAAATTGTCATCTTTCACGTTCAACAACACACCAATCACATAAGATAACAGGAGGCACAGCAGGTCAAAAACTAGCCTACTGTAAGTCCAGGACGGTGTTTCCACAACAGCAGAAATGTAAAGAAAGCATCCCTGGGTGGGCTCGAACCACCAACCTTTAGATTAACAGTCTAACGCGCTAACCAATTGCGCCACAGAGACCTACAATTACATTGACCCTCAGCAGGTGCAAGTCGCATGGAAGATCACTACAAGTCAGGAAGGGTCTGTTCACATCGCTACATTCTGAAAAATGTCATCCCTGGATGGGGTCAAAGCACCACCCTTTAGATTGACAGTCCACGCGGTAACAGATTGCGCTACAGAAGCTTGTGGTGGAATTGACCCTCAGCCAGCCAAAGTCACAGGGAATCTCAATTCAAGTCCAGGATGTCGCTTCATGGAGCACTACAAACTGAAAACTCTCATCCCTGAGTCGGCTCAAACCACCAACCTTTAGCTTAACAGTCTAACGCGCTAACCAATTGCACAACAGAGACTTGTGGTGTATTTGACCCTGACAGTTGACCTCTGGCCATCCGTGATCTCATCCAACTGTACATGGAGTTTACGACACAACAACACTTTGTTCCAATGGTTGTGTCAAGGTGCAACGAAAGTGCCACAACATTTTCAAGGAAGTAGCCCTGTAGTTTTCTAACGTTTGTTAGCTTTTTGAATGGCCTTAAAAGGGCAAAAATGCCGAGCAATCTTCGTCAGCGCAACATTTTATTAAAAGGCATCTGGCAGGAGTAAATTCAGCCACAATCACGAATATCATTTGATAAATATATATCTTAAACCACTGCATTTTCAAGAATGTAATATATAATCGTCAAATTCATTCATAATAATTAGGGGACTGACCCCGGAAGTATGATATAATGGCGAGTCACTTTCATGGCATACAGGCACACATATACACACAATCACACACACACACACACTGGACCAACATTGTCCTTCAAGCGAGATAAATATAAATGCTAAAGTTTTTCATGCCAGATTGACATATTTTACATTGGAATACTAGCCGGATTAATATTAATAAATTATATGTTCCTTGGAGACCACAGAATGATCAAGCTATTGAGTAACAGAAGATTACAGAACATTGACAGCCATTTTACCAGTAGGTATAGCAAATTGTCATCTTTCACGTTCAACAACACACCAATCACATAAGATAACAGGAAGCACAGCAGGTCAAAAACTAGCCTACTGTAAGTCCAGGACGGTGTTTCCACAACAGCAGAAAAGTAAAGCTAGCGTCCTTGGGTGGGCTCGAACCACCAACCTTTAGATTAACAGTCTAACGCACTAACCAACTGCGCCACAGAGACCTACAAGTAAACTGACCCTCAGCAGGTGCAAGTCGCATGGAAGATCACTACAAGTCAGGAAGGGTCTGTTCACATCGCTACATTCTGAAAAATGT
>NW_026602205.1:0-22774 GCF_029448725.1 Salvelinus fontinalis | reverse complement strand
AGCTGTTGTTTTATACAGGAAGCTAGGTCGTAAACTGTTGTTTTATACAGGAAGCTAGGTCGTAAGCTGTTGTTTGATACAGGAAGCTAGGTCGTAAGCTGTTGTTTGATACAGGAAGCTAGGTCGTAAGCTGTTGTTTGATACAGGAAGCTAGGTCGTAAACTGTTTGATACAGGAAGCTAGGTCGTAAGCTGTTGTTTGATACAGGAAGCTAGGTCGTAAGCTGTTTTATACAGGAAGCTAGGTCGTAAGCTGTTGTTTGATACAGGAAGCTAGGTCGTAAGCTGTTGTTTGATACAGGAAGCTAGGTCGTAAGCTGTTTTATACGGGAAGCTAGGTCGTAAGCTGCTGTTTGATACGGGAAGCTAGGTCGTAAACTGCTGTTTGATACGGGAAGCTAGGTCGTAAACTGTTGTTTGATACAGGAAGCTAGGTCGTAAGCTGTTGTTTGATACAGGAAGCTAGGTCGTAAGCTGTTGTTTGATACAGGAAGCTAGGTCGTAAGCTGTTGTTTGATACAGGAAGCTAGGTCGTAAGCTGTTGTTTGATACAGGAAGCTAGGTCGTAAGCTGTTGTTTGATACAGGAAGCTAGGTCGTAAGCTGTTTTATACAGGAAGCTAGGTCGTAAGCTGTTGTTTGATACAGGAAGCTAGGTCGTAAGCTGTTGTTTGATACAGGAAGCTAGGTCGTAAGCTGTTTTATACAGGAAGCTAGGTCGTAAGCTGCTGTTTGATACGGGAAGCTAGGTCGTAAACTGTTGTTTGATACAGGAAGCTAGGTCGTAAGCTGTTGTTTGATACAGGAAGCTAGGTCGTAAGCTGTTGTTTGATACAGGAAGCTAGGTCGTAAGCTGTTTGATACAGGAAGCTAGGTCGTAAACTGTTGTTTGATACAGGAAGCTAGGTCGTAAGCTGTTGTTTGATACAGGAAGCTAGGTCGTAAGCTGTTGTTTGATACAGGAAGCTAGGTCGTAAGCTGTTGTTTGATACAGGAAGCCAGGTCGTAAACTGTTGTTTGATACAGGAAGCTAGGTCGTAAGCTGTTTGATACAGGAAGCTAGGTCGTAAGCTGTTTGATACAGGAAGCTAGGTCGTAAGCTGTTGTTTGATACAGGAAGCTAGGTCGTAAGCTGTTGTTTGATACAGGAAGCTAGGTCGTAAGCTGTTGTTTGATACAGGAAGCTAGGTCGTAAGCTGTTGTATGATACAGGAAGTTAGGTCGTAAGCTGTTGCTTGATACAGGAAGCTAGGTCGTAAGCTGTTGCTTGATACAGGAAGCTAGGTCGTAAGCTGTTTGATACAGGAAGCTAGGTCGTAAGCTGTTGTTTGATACAGGAAGCTAGGTCGTAAGCTGTTGTTTGATACAGGAAGCTAGGGCGTAAGCTGTTTGATACAGGAAGCTAGGGCGTAAACTGTTGTTTAATACAGGAAGCTAGGTCGTAAACTGTTGTTTGATACAGGAAGCTAGGTCGTAAGCTGTTGTTTAATACGGAAGCTAGGTCGTAAACTGTTGTTTAATACAGGAAGCTAGGTCGTAAGCTGTTGTTTGATACAGGAAGCTAGGTCGTAAACTGTTGTTTGATACAGGAAGCTAGGTCGTAAGCTGTTGTATGATACAGGAAGTTAGGTCGTAAGCTGTTGCTTGATACAGGAAGCTAGGTCGTAAGCTGTTGCTTGATACAGGAAGCTAGGTCGTAAGCTGTTTGATACAGGAAGCTAGGTCGTAAGCTGTTGTTTGATACAGGAAGCTAGGTCGTAAGCTGTTGTTTGATACAGGAAGCTAGGGCGTAAGCTGTTTGATACAGGAAGCTAGGGCGTAAACTGTTGTTTAATACAGGAAGCTAGGTCGTAAACTGTTGTTTGATACAGGAAGCTAGGTCGTAAGCTGTTGTTTAATACGGAAGCTAGGTCGTAAACTGTTGTTTAATACAGGAAGCTAGGTCGTAAGCTGTTGTTTGATACAGGAAGCTAGGTCGTAAACTGTTGTTTGATACAGGAAGCTAGGTCGTAAGCTGTTGTTTAATACGGAAGCTAGGTCGTAAACTGTTGTTTGATAGAGGAAGCTAGGTCGTAAACTGTTGTTTGATACAGGAAGCTAGGTCGTAAACTGTTGTTTGATACAGGAAGCTAGGTCGTAAACTGTTGTTTGATACAGGAAGCTAGGTCGTAAACTGGGAAGTCTGCGATTAATAGATACTTTTTACTTTATTTTTAAATTGATGATCCAAGTTTAAAAAAAAAAAGTCTGTTAACATTTTAACTTACATTTCAGTGGTGTGTCAGCTAAATTGTAAAAACCTTCCAATGCCTCCTCTACCTGGCCTGTGAAAACCTTCCAATGCCTCCTCTACCTGGCCTGTGAACCTTCCAATGCCTCCTCTACCTGGCCTGTGAGAACCTTCCAATGCCTCATCTACCTGGCCTGTGAAAGCCTTCCAATGCCTCCTCTACCTGGCCTGTGAAAGCCTTCCAATGCCTCCTCTACCTGGCCTGTGAAAGCCTTCCAATGCCTCCTCTACCTGGCCTGTGAAAGCCTTCCAATGCCTCCTCTACCTGGCCTGTGAAAGCCTTCCAATGTCTCCTCTACCTGGCCTGTGAAAGCCTTCCAATGCCTCCTCTACCTGGCCTGTGAAAGCCTTCCAATGCCTCCTCTACCTGGCCTGTGAAAGCCTTCCAATGCCTCCTCTACCTGGCCTGTGAAAGCCTTCCAATGCCTCCTCTACCTGGCCTGTGAAAGCCTTCCAATGTCTCCTCTACCTGGCCTGTGAAAGCCTTCCAATGCCTCCTCTACCTGGCCTGTGAAAGCCTTCCAATGCCTCCTCTACCTGGCCTGTGAAAGCCTTCCAATGCCTCCTCTACCTGGCCTGTGAAAGCCTTCCAATGCCTCCTCTACCTGGCCTGTGAAAACCTTCCAATGCCTCCTCTACCTGGCCTGTGAGAACCTTCCAATGTATCCTCTACCTGGCCTGTGAAAACCTTCCAATGCAATTACGAAGCCAGATGAATTCATTGCTATGGCTAATTTACTACCAGGATTACTAATCAAATACCGACCTAGGGAATGATGTTATTACCCAGGGTGCACATCTCATAACTCTGCTGCTCTCTTTTCACATAAGGTGTCGTAAACAAAGTTGTTAGTGTTGATTTAAACATTGTAATGGTTTGTCTTTAACAAAATAAATCCCAAACCCTCTTTTATTTAACAAGATGAGTATGCATCTTGTTATTCTAAGTTGTATATTATTGATGTACTCCTTCTGTGGGAAACAATCCATTACCCACCTCAAACAACATTACTGCTGCACAGTTGTGACTCAATAACACCCGGTGTGGTTTCCACAGTTAGACTAGCCTGGAATCCAAGCTGATATACTCTGTTTCACCAGCGCATCAGTTTGGATTCCAGGCTTTTAAACATTAGCTTCTTGAAAGTTGGGCGAAACTATCCTGTCCACTTAGACCGTGCTCCAGATTACACCCAATGGATGATACCGCTCTAGATCTGCCAGAACCGTATGGGAGGATTCCATTACTCTCTCATCTTGCTTGTCAGACTTCTGGCCCTCCACCCATGAGACATGGTGTCTGTGGGAAGACTAGCCCAGTCTACTCTCTCTCTAGTCTCCTGACCCTCCACCCATGAAACACGGTGTCTGTGTGAAGACTAGCCCAGTCTACTCTCTTTAGTCTCCTGGTGCTCCACCCATGAGACATGGTGTCTGTGGGAAGACTAGCCCAGTCTACTCTCTTTAGTCTCCTGGTGCTCCACCCATGAGACATGGTGTCTGTGGGAAGACTAGCCCAGTCTACTCTCTTTAGTCTCCTGGTGCTCCACCCATGAGACATGGTGTCTGTGGGAAGACTAGCCCAGTCTACTCTCTCTAGTCTCCTGGTGCTCCACCCATGAGACATGGTGTCTGTGTGAAGACTAGCCCAGTCTACTCTCTCTAGTCTTCTGGTGCTCCACCCATGAGACATGGTGTCTGTGTGAAGACTAGCCCAGTCTACTCTCTCTAGTCTTCTGGTGCTCCACCCATGAGACATGGTGTCTGTGTGAAGACTAGTCCAGTCTACTCTCTCTAGTCTCCTGGTGCTCCACCCATGAGACATGGTGTCTGTGGGAAGACTAGCCCAGTCTACTCTCTCTAGTCTCCTGACCCTCCACCCATGAGACATGGTGTCTGTGGGAAGACTAGCCCAGTCTACTCTCTCTAGTCTCCTGGTGCTCCACCCATGAGACATGGTGTCTGTGGGAAGACTAGCCCAGTCTACTCTCTCTAGTCTTCTGGTGCTCCACCCATGAGACATGGTGTCTGTGGGAAGACTAGCCCAGTCTACTCTCTCTAGTCTTCTGGTGCTCCACCCATGAGACATGGTGTCTGTGGGAAGACTAGCCCAGTCTACTGTCTCTAGTCGTCTGACCCTCCACCCATGAGACATGGTGTCTGTGTGAAGACTAGCCCAGTCTACTCTCTCTAGTCTCCTGGTGCTCCACCCATGAGACATGGTGTCTGTGTGAAGACTAGCCCAGTCTACTCTCTCTAGTCTTCTGGTGCTCCACCCATGAGACATGGTGTCTGTGGGAAGACTAGCCCAGTCTACTGTCTCTAGTCGTCTGACCCTCCACCCATGAGACATGGTGTCTGTGTGAAGACTAGCCCAGTCTACTCTCTCTAGTCTCCTGGTGCTCCACCCATGAGACATGGTGTCTGTGGGAAGACTAGCCCAGTCTACTCTCTCTAGTCTTCTGGTGCTCCACCCATGAGACATGGTGTCTGTGGGAAGACTAGCCCAGTCTACTCTCTCTAGTCTTCTGGTGCTCCACCCATGAGACATGGTGTCTGTGGGAAGACTAGCCCAGTCTACTCTCTCTAGTCTCCTGACCCTCCACCCATGAGACATGGTGTCTGTGGGAAGACTAGCCCAGTCTACTCTCTCTAGTCTTCTGGTGCTCCACCCATGAGACATGGTGTCTGTGGGAAGACTAGCCCAGTCTACTCTCTCTAGTCTCCTGACCCTCCACCCATGAGACATGGTGTCTGTGTGAAGACTAGCCCAGTCTACTCTCTCTAGTCTTCTGGTGCTCCACCCATGAGACATGCATGGTTTCTGTGTGAAGACTAGCCCAGTCTACTCTCTCTAGTCTCCTGGTGCTCCACCCATGAGACATGGTGTCTGTGGGAAGACTAGCCCAGTCTACTCTCTCTAGTCTTCTGGTGCTCCACCCATGAGACATGGTGTCTGTGTGAAGACCAGCCCAGTCTACTCTCTCTAGTCTTCTGGTGCTCCACCCATGAGACATGGTGTCTGTTGGAAGACTAGCCCAGTCTACTCTCTCTAGTCTTCTGGTGCTCCACCCATGAGACATGGTGTCTGTGGGAAGACTAGCCCAGTCTACTCTCTCTAGTCTTCTGGTGCTCCACCCATGAGACATGGTGTCTGTGGGAAGACTAGCCCAGTCTACTCTCTCTAGTCTCCTGACCCTCCACCCATGAGACATGGTGTCTGTGGGAAGACTAGCCCAGTCTACTCTCTCTAGTCTTCTGGTGCTCCACCCATGAGACATGGTGTCTGTGGGAAGACTAGCCCAGTCTACTCTCTCTAGTCTTCTGGTGCTCCACCCATGAGACATGGTGTCTGTGGGAAGACTAGCCCAGTCTACTCTCTCTAGTCTTCTGGTGCTCCACCCATGAGACATGGTGTCTGTGGGAAGACTAGCCCAGTCTACTCTCTCTAGTCTTCTGGTACTCCACCCATGAGACATGGTGTCTGTGGGAAGACTAGCCCAGTCTACTCTCTCTCCCCAAGAGATTTAGGAAATATTGCTGTTTCTGTTTACTATGCAGCTATTCTCCTGTGTCTGTCTGAGGAAAGCCCCCACATGAATGCAGTCTGACGTGTCTGCTGCTCCTCTGTCTCTGAAGACTGTTCACTAGCTAGTCTCCCAGTCCTGCGTAGGCGTTATCAGAGGCACGGCTTAACGCAGACTGGACTTGCATAATAAACGACGTCGTACTGATCCCAGACGTACACGTCTGTGAGGCAGACGAGACACTTCACTTTATCTCTTGTCTCATTATCTCTTACTCTTCTCAGTATCTCTCTTCTCGTTATCTCTGTCTCTTGTCTCATTATCTCTTACTCTTCTCAATATCTCTCTCTTCTCGTTATCTCAGTCTCTTGTCTCATTAACTCTCGTCTCACTATCTCTCTGTCTCCATGTATCAGATTGATCTATGACTCTTGTCTCATTATCTCTCTTCTCGTTATCTCTGTCTCTCGTCTCATTATCTCTCTGTCTCCATGTATCAGATTGGTCTATGACTCTTGTCTCAGTCCAAAGGTTGATCGCAGCCTTGAATTCTGTGTGAGGCTCTGAAAAGATGCACCTTATTGTGGTACAGTCTGGTTAATTAACATCTTGTTGTGGTACAGTCTGGTTAATTAACATCTTGTTGTGGTACAGTCTGGTTAATTAACAGATACACCTTGTTGTGGTACAGTCTGGTTAATTAACATCTTGTTGTGGTACAGTCTGGTTAATTAACATCTTGTTGTGGTACAGTCTGGTTAATTAACATCTTGTTGTGATACAGTCTGGTTAATTAACATCTTGTTGTGATACAGTCTGGTTAATTAACATCTTGTTGTGGTACAGTCTGGTTAATTAACATCTTGTTGTGGTACAGTCTGGTTAATTAACATCTTGTTGTGGTACAGTCTGGTTAATTAACATCTTGTTGTGGTACAGTCTGGTTAATTAACATCTTGTTGTGATACAGTCTGGTTAATTAACATCTTGTTGTGGTACAGTCTGGTTAATTAACATCTTGTTGTGGTACAGTCTGGTTAATTAACAGATACACCTTGTTGTGGTACAGTCTGGTTAATTAACAGATACATCTTGTTGTGGTACAGTCTGGTTAATTAACATCTTGTTGTGATACAGTCTGGTTAATTAACATCTTGTTGTGGTACAGTCTGGTTAATTAACATCTTGTTGTGGTACAGTCTGGTTAATTAACATCTTGTTGTGGTACAGTCTGGTTAATTAACATCTTGTTGTGATACAGTCTGGTTAATTAACAGATACATCTTGTTGTGATACAGTCTGGTTAATTAACATCTTGTTGTGGTACAGTCTGGTTAATTAACATCTTGTTGTGGTACAGTCTGGTTAATTAACATCTTGTTGTGGTACAGTCTGGCTAATTAACATCTTGTTGTGGTACAGTCTGGTTAATTAACATCTTGTTGTGGTACAGTCTGGTTAATTAACATCTTGTTGTGATACAGTCTGGTTAATTAACATCTTGTTGTGATACAGTCTGGTTAATTAACAGATACATCTTGTTGTGGTACAGTCTGGTTAATTAACATCTTGTTGTGATACAGTCTGGTTAATTAACATCTTGTTGTGGTACAGTCTGGTTAATTAACATCTTGTTGTGGTACAGTCTGGTTAATTAACATCTTGTTGTGGTACAGTCTGGTTAATTAACTAGATACATCTTGTTGTGGTACAGTCTGGTTAATTAACATCTTGTTGTGATACAGTCTGGTTAATTAACATCTTGTTGTGATACAGTCTGGTTAATTAACATCTTGTTGTGGTACAGTCTGGTTAATTAACAGATACATCTTGTTGTGGTACAGTCTGGTTAATTAACATCTTGTTGTGATACAGTCTGGTTAATTAACAGATACATCTTGTTGTGGTACAGTCTGGTTAATTAACATCTTGTTGTGGTACAGTCTGGTTAATTAACATCTTGTTGTGATACAGTCTGGTTAATTAACATCTTGTTGTGGTACAGTCTGGTTAATTAACATCTTGTTGTGGTACAGTCTGGTTAATTAACACCTTGTTGTGGTACAGTCTGGTTAATTAACATCTTGTTGTGGTACAGTCTGGTTAATTAACATCTTGTTGTGGTACAGTCTGGTTAATTAACATCTTGTTGTGATACAGTCTGGTTAATTAACATCTTGTTGTGATACAGTCTGGTTAATTAACACCTTGTTGTGGTACAGTCTGGTTAATTAACATCTTGTTGTGGTACAGTCTGGTTAATTAACATCTTGTTGTGGTACAGTCTGGTTAATTAACAGATACATCTTGTTGTGGTACAGTCTGGTTAATTAACATCTTGTTGTGGTACAGTCTGGTTAATTAACATCTTGTTGTGATACAGTCTGGTTAATTAACATCTTGTTGTGGTACAGTCTGGTTAATTAACAGATACATCTTGTTGTGGTACAGTCTGGTTAATTAACATCTTGTTGTGGTACAGTCTGGTTAATTAACATCTTGTTGTGATACAGTCTGGTTAATTAACATCTTGTTGTGATACAGTCTGGTTAATTAACATCTTGTTGTGATACAGTCTGGTTAATTAACATCTTGTTGTGGTACAGTCTGGTTAATTAACATCTTGTTGTGGTACAGTCTGGTTAATTAACATCTTGTTGTGGTACAGTCTGGTTAATTAACATCTTGTTGTGGTACAGTCTGGTTAATTAACATCTTGTTGTGGTACAGTCTGGTTAATTAACATCTTGTTGTGGTACAGTCTGGTTAATTAACATCTTGTTGTGGTACAGTCTGGTTAATTAACATCTTGTTGTGGTACAGTCTGGTTAATTAACATCTTGTTGTGGTACAGTCTGGTTAATTAACATCTTGTTGTGGTACAGTCTGGTTAATTAACAGATACATCTTGTTGTGATACAGTCTGGTTAATTAACATCTTGTTGTGGTACAGTCTGGTTAATTAACATCTTGTTGTGGTACAGTCTGGTTAATTAACAGATACATCTTGTTGTGATACAGTCTGGTTAATTAACATCTTGTTGTGGTACAGTCTGGTTAATTAACATCTTGTTGTGGTACAGTCTGGTTAATTAACATCTTGTTGTGGTACAGTCTGGTTAATTAACATCTTGTTGTGATACAGTCTGGTTAATTAACATCTTGTTGTGATACAGTCTGGTTAATTAACAGATACATCTTGTTGTGGTACAGTCTGGTTAATTAACATCTTGTTGTGGTACAGTCTGGTTAATTAACAGATACATCTTGTTGTGGTACAGTCTGGTTAATTAACAGATACACCTTGTTGTGGTACAGTCTGGTTAATTAACATCTTGTTGTGATACAGTCTGGTTAATTAACATCTTGTTGTGGTACAGTCTGGTTAATTAACACCTTGTTGTGGTACAGTCTGGTTAATTAACATCTTGTTGTGGTACAGTCTGGTTAATTAACATCTTGTTGTGGTACAGTCTGGTTAATTAACATCTTGTTGTGGTACAGTCTGGTTAATTAACATCTTCTTGTGATACAGTCTGGTTAATTAACATCTTGTTGTGGTACAGTCTGGTTAATTAACAGATACATCTTGTTGTGGTACAGTCTGGTTAATTAACATCTTGTTGTGGTACAGTCTGGTTAATTAACATCTTGTTGTGGTACAGTCTGGCTAATTAACATCTTGTTGTGGTACAGTCTGGTTAATTAACATCTTGTTGTGGTACAGTCTGGTTAATTAACATCTTGTTGTGGTACAGTCTGGTTAATTAACAGATACATCTTGTTGTGGTACAGTCTGGTTAATTAACATCTTGTTGTGGTACAGTCTGGTTAATTAACAGATACATCTTGTTGTGGTACAGTCTGGTTAATTAACATCTTGTTGTGATACAGTCTGGTTAATTAACATCTTGTTGTGATACAGTCTGGTTAATTAACAGATACACCTTGTTGTGGTACAGTCTGGTTAATTAACATCTTGTTGTGATACAGTCTGGTTAATTAACATCTTGTTGTGATACAGTCTGGTTAATTAACATCTTGTTGTGGTACAGTCTGGTTAATTAACATCTTGTTGTGGTACAGTCTGGTTAATTAACATCTTGTTTTGGTACAGTCTGGTTAATTAACATCTTGTTTTGGTACAGTCTGGTTAATTAACATCTTGTTGTGATACAGTCTGGTTAATTAACATCTTGTTGTGGTACAGTCTGGTTAATTAACATCTTGTTGTGGTACAGTCTGGTTAATTAACATCTTGTTGTGATACAGTCTGGTTAATTAACATCTTGTTGTGGTACAGTCTGGTTAATTAACATCTTGTTGTGGTACAGTCTGGTTAATTAACATCTTGTTGTGGTACAGTCTGGTTAATTAACATCTTGTTGTGATACAGTCTGGTTAATTAACATCTTGTTGTGGTACAGTCTGGTTAATTAACATCTTGTTGTGGTACAGTCTGGTTAATTAACATCTTGTTGTGATACAGTCTGGTTAATTAACATCTTGTTGTGGTACAGTCTGGTTAATTAACATCTTGTTGTGGTACAGTCTGGTTAATTAACATCTTGTTGTGATACAGTCTGGTTAATTAACATCTTGTTGTGGTACAGTCTGGTTAATTAACATCTTGTTGTGGTACAGTCTGGTTAATTAACATCTTGTTGTGGTACAGTCTGGTTAATTAACATCTTGTTGTGGTACAGTCTGGTTAATTAACATCTTGTTGTGATACAGTCTGGTTAATTAACACCTTGTTGTGGTACAGTCTGGTTAATTAACATCTTGTTGTGGTACAGTCTGGTTAATTAACAGATACATCTTGTTGTGGTACAGTCTGGTTAATTAACATCTTGTTGTGGTACAGTCTGGTTAATTAACAGATACATCTTGTTGTGATACAGTCTGGTTAATTAACATCTTGTTGTGGTACAGTCTGGTTAATTAACAGATACATCTTGTTGTGATACAGTCTGGTTAATTAACACCTTGTTGTGATACAGTCTGGTTAATTAACATCTTGTTGTGGTACAGTCTGGTTAATTAACATCTTGTTGTGATACAGTCTGGTTAATTAACATCTTGTTGTGGTCCAGTCTGGTTAATTAACAGATACATCTTGTTGTGATACAGTCTGGTTAATTAACAGATACACCTTGTTGTGATACAGTCTGGTTAATTAACAGATACACCTTGTTGTGGTACAGTCTGGTTAATTAACATCTTGTTGTGGTACAGTCTGGTTAATTAACATCTTGTTGTGGTACAGTCTGGTTAATTAACAGATACATCTTGTTGTGGTACAGTCTGGTTAATTAACATCTTGTTGTGGTACAGTCTGGTTAATTAACATCTTGTTGTGGTACAGTCTGGTTAATTAACATCTTGTTGTGATACAGTCTGGTTAATTAACAGATACATCTTGTTGTGATACAGTCTGGTTAATTAACATCTTGTTGTGGTACAGTCTGGTTAATTAACAGATACATCTTGTTGTGGTACAGTCTGGTTAATTAACATCTTGTTGTGGTACAGTCTGGTTAATTAACATCTTGTTGTGGTACAGTCTGGTTAATTAACAGATACACCTTGTTGTGGTACAGTCTGGTTAATTAACATCTTGTTGTGATACAGTCTGGTTAATTAACATCTTGTTGTGATACAGTCTGGTTAATTAACATCTTGTTGTGATACAGTCTGGTTAATTAACAGATACATCTTGTTGTGATACAGTCTGGTTAATTAACAGATACACCTTGTTGTGGTACAGTCTGGTTAATTAACATCTTGTTGTGATACAGTCTGGTTAATTAACATCTTGTTGTGATACAGTCTGGTTAATTAACATCTTGTTGTGGTACAGTCTGGTTAATTAACAGATACACCTTGTTGTGGTACAGTCTGGTTAATTAACATCTTGTTGTGGTACAGTCTGGTTAATTAACATCTTGTTGTGGTACAGTCTGGTTAATTAACATCTTGTTGTGGTACAGTCTGGTTAATTAACATCTTGTTGTGGTACAGTCTGGTTAATTAACATCTTGTTGTGGTACAGTCTGGTTAATTAACATCTTGTTGTGATACAGTCTGGTTAATTAACAGATACATCTTGTTGTGGTACAGTCTGGTTAATTAACATCTTGTTGTGATACAGTCTGATTAATTAACAGATACATCTTGTTGTGGTACAGTCTGGTTAATTAACATCTTGTTGTGATACAGTCTGGTTAATTAACAGATACATCTTGTTGTGGTACAGTCTGGTTAATTAACATCTTGTTGTGGTACAGTCTGGTTAATTAACATCTTGTTGTGGTACAGTCTGGTTAATTAACAGATACATCTTGTTGTGGTACAGTCTGG
Organism: Salvelinus fontinalis; assembly: GCF_029448725.1. Taxonomy (NCBI): domain Eukaryota; kingdom Metazoa; phylum Chordata; class Actinopteri; order Salmoniformes; family Salmonidae; genus Salvelinus; species Salvelinus fontinalis. The sequence continues at coordinate 10,596 of NW_026602205.1, read as the reverse complement.
TTAATTAACATCTTGTTGTGGTACAGTCTGGTTAATTAACATCTTGTTGTGGTACAGTCTGGTTAATTAACATCTTGTTGTGATACAGTCTGGTTAATTAACAGATACACCTTGTTGTGGTACAGTCTGGTTAATTAACATCTTGTTGTGGTACAGTCTGGTTAATTAACATCTTGTTGTGGTACAGTCTGGTTAATTAACATCTTGTTGTGGTACAGTCTAGTTAATTAACATCTTGTTGTGATACAGTCTGGTTAATTAACACCTTATTGTGGTACAGTCTGGTTAATTAACAGATACATCTTGTTGTGGTACAGTCTGGTTAATTAACATCTTGTCGTGGTACAGTCTGGTTAATTAACATCTTGTTGTGGTACAGTCTGGTTAATTAACATCTTGTTGTGGTACAGTCTGGTTAATTAACAGATACATCTTGTTGTGGTACAGTCTGGTTAATTAACATCTTGTTGTGGTACAGTCTGGTTAATTAACATCTTGTTGTGGTACAGTCTGGTTAATTAACATCTTGTTGTGATACAGTCTGGTTAATTAACAGATACATCTTGTTGTGATACAGTCTGGTTAATTAACATCTTGTTGTGGTACAGTCTGGTTAATTAACAGATACATCTTGTTGTGATACAGTCTGGTTAATTAACATCTTGTTGTGGTACAGTCTGGTTAATTAACATCTTGTTGTGGTACAGTCTGGTTAATTAACAGATACATCTTGTTGTGGTACAGTCTGGTTAATTAACATCTTGTTGTGGTACAGTCTGGTTAATTAACATCTTGTTGTGGTACAGTCTGGCTAATTAACATCTTGTTGTGGTACAGTCTGGTTAATTAACATCTTGTTGTGGTACAGTCTGGTTAATTAACATCTTGTTGTGGTACAGTCTGGTTAATTAACATCTTGTTGTGGTACAGTCTGGTTAATTAACAGATACATCTTGTTGTGATACAGTCTGGTTAATTAACATCTTGTTGTGATACAGTCTGGTTAATTAACAGATACATCTTGTTGTGGTACAGTCTGGTTAATTAACAGATACATCTTGTTGTGGTACAGTCTGGTTAATTAACATCTTGTTGGGATACAGTCTGGTTAATTAACATCTTGTTGTGATACAGTCTGGTTAATTAACAGCTTGTTGTGGTACAGTCTGGTTAATTAACAGATACATCTTGTTGTGGTACAGTCTGGTTAATTAACATCTTGTTGTGATACAGTCTGGTTAATTAACAGCTTGTTGTGGTACAGTCTGGTTAATTAACAGATACATCTTGTTGTGGTACAGTCTGGTTAATTAACATCTTGTTGTGGTACAGTCTGGTTAATTAACAGATACACCTTGTTGTGGTACAGTCTGGTTAATTAACATCTTGTTGTGGTACAGTCTGGTTAATTAACAGATACACCTTGTTGTGGTACAGTCTGGTTAATTAACATCTTGTTGTGGTACAGTCTGGTTAATTAACATCTTGTTGTGATACAGTCTGGTTAATTAACATCTTGTTGTGGTACAGTCTGGTTAATTAACATCTTGTTGTGATACAGTCTGGTTAATTAACAGATACATCTTGTTGTGATACAGTCTGGTTAATTAACAGATACATCTTGTTGTGATACAGTCTGGTTAATTAACATCTTGTTGTGATACAGTCTGGTTAATTAACATCTTGTTGTGGTACAGTCTGGTTAATTAACATCTTGTTGTGATACAGTCTGGTTAATTAACAGATACACCTTGTTGTGGTACAGTCTGGTTAATTAACATCTTGTTGTGGTACAGTCTGGTTAATTAACATCTTGTTGTGGTACAGTCTGGTTAATTAACAGATACATCTTGTTGTGGTACAGTCTGGTTAATTAACATCTTGTTGTGGTCCAGTCTGGTTAATTAACAGATACATCTTGTTGTGGTACAGTCTGGTTAATTAACATCTTGTTGTGGTCCAGTCTGGTTAATTAACATCTTGTTGTGGTACAGTCTGGTTAATTAACATCTTGTTGTGGTACAGTCTGGTTAATTAACACCTTGTTGTGGTACAGTCTGGTTAATTAACAGATACACCTTGTTGTGGTACAGTCTGGTTAATTAACATCTTGTTGTGGTACAGTCTGGTTAATTAACAGATACATCTTGTTGTGATACAGTCTGGTTAATTAACATCTTGTTGTGGTACAGTCTGGTTAATTAACATCTTGTTGTGGTACAGTCTGGTTAATTAACATCTTGTTGTGGTACAGTCTGGTTAATTAACATCTTGTTGTGATACAGTCTGGTTAATTAACAGATACATCTTGTTGTGGTACAGTCTGGTTAATTAACATCTTGTTGTGGTACAGTCTGGTTAATTAACAGATACATCTTGTTGTGATACAGTCTGGTTAATTAACATCTTGTTGTGGTACAGTCTGGTTAATTAACAGATACATCTTGTTGTGGTACAGTCTGGTTAATTAACATCTTGTTGTGGTACAGTCTGGTTAATTAACATCTTGTTGTGATACAGTCTGGTTAATTAACAGATACATCTTGTTGTGGTACAGTCTGGTTAATTAACATCTTGTTGTGGTCCAGTCTGGTTAATTAACATCTTGTTGTGGTACAGTCTGGTTAATTAACATCTTGTTGTGGTACAGTCTGGCTAATTAACATCTTGTTGTGGTACAGTCTGGTTAATTAACATCTTGTTGTGGTACAGTCTGGTTAATTAACATCTTGTTGTGGTACAGTCTGGTTAATTAACATCTTGTTGTGGTACAGTCTGGTTAATTAACAGATACATCTTGTTGTGGTACAGTCTGGTTAATTAACATCTTGTTGTGGTACAGTCTGGTTAATTAACATCTTGTTGTGGTACAGTCTGGTTAATTAACATCTTGTTGTGGTACAGTCTGGTTAATTAACAGATACATCTTGTTGTGGTACAGTCTGGTTAATTAACATCTTGTTGTGGTACAGTCTGGTTAATTAACATCTTGTTGTGGTACAGTCTGGTTAATTAACATCTTGTTGTGATACAGTCTGGTTAATTAACATCTTGTTGTGGTACAGTCTGGTTAATTAACATCTTGTTGTGGTACAGTCTGGTTAATTAACATCTTGTTGTGGTACAGTCTGGTTAATTAACATCTTGTTGTGATACAGTCTGGTTAATTAACAGATACACCTTGTTGTGATACAGTCTGGTTAATTAACATCTTGTTGTGGTACAGTCTGGTTAATTAACATCTTGTTGTGGTACAGTCTGGTTAATTAACACCTTGTTGTGGTACAGTCTGGTTAATTAACAGATACACCTTGTTGTGGTACAGTCTGGTTAATTAACATCTTGTTGTGGTACAGTAAGGTTAATTAACAGATACATCTTGTTGTGATACAGTCTGGTTAATTAACATCTTGTTGTGGTACAGTCTGGTTAATTAACATCTTGTTGTGATACAGTCTGGTTAATTAACATCTTGTTGTGGTACAGTCTGGTTAATTAACATCTTGTTGTGGTACAGTCTGGTTAATTAACATCTTGTTGTGATACAGTCTGGTTAATTAACAGATACATCTTGTTGTGATACAGTCTGGTTAATTAACATCTTGTTGTGATACAGTCTGGTTAATTAACAGATACATCTTGTTGTGGTACAGTCTGGTTAATTAACATCTTGTTGTGATACAGTCTGGTTAATTAACAGATACATCTTGTTGTGATACAGTCTGGTTAATTAACATCTTGTTGTGATACAGTCTGGTTAATTAACAGATACATCTTGTTGTGATACAGTCTGGTTAATTAACATCTTGTTGTGATACAGTCTGGTTAATTAACAGATACATCTTGTTGTGATACAGTCTGGTTAATTAACATCTTGTTGTGATACAGTCTGGTTAATTAACATCTTGTTGTGATACAGTCTGGTTAATTAACATCTTGTTGTGATACAGTCTGGTTAATTAACAGATACATCTTGTTGTGATACAGTCTGGTTAATTAACATCTTGTTGTGATACAGTCTGGTTAATTAACAGATACATCTTGTTGTGATACAGTCTGGTTAATTAACATCTTGTTGTGGTACAGTCTGGTTAATTAACATCTTGTTGTGATACAGTCTGGTTAATTAACAGATACATCTTGTTGTGGTACAGTCTGGTTAATTAACATCTTGTTGTGGTACAGTCTGGTTAATTAACATCTTGTTGTGGTACAGTCTGGTTAATTAACATCTTGTTGTGATACAGTCTGGTTAATTAACAGATACATCTTGTTGTGATACAGTCTGGTTAATTAACATCTTGTTGTGGTACAGTCTGGTTAATTAACATCTTGTTGTGGTACAGTCTGGTTAATTAACATCTTGTTGTGGTACAGTCTGGTTAATTAACATCTTGTTGTGGTACAGTCTGGTTAATTAACATCTTGTTGTGGTACAGTCTGGTTAATTAACATCTTGTTGTGATACAGTCTGGTTAATTAACATCTTGTTGTGGTACAGTCTGGTTAATTAACATCTTGTTGTGATACAGTCTGGTTAATTAACATCTTGTTGTGTTACAGTCTGGTTAATTAACAGATACATCTTGTTGTGGTACAGTCTGGTTAATTAACATCTTGTTGTGATACAGTCTGGTTAATTAACATCTTGTTGTGGTACAGTCTGGTTAATTAACAGATACATCTTGTTGTGATACAGTCTGGTTAATTAACATCTTGTTGTGGTACAGTCTGGTTAATTAACATCTTGTTGTGGTACAGTCTGGTTAATTAACATCTTGTTGTGGTACAGTCTGGTTAATTAACAGATACACCTTGTTGTGGTACAGTCTGGTTAATTAACAGATACACCTTGTTGTGGTACAGTCTGGTTAATTAACATCTTGTTGTGGTACAGTCTGGTTAATTAACATCTTGTTGTGGTACAGTCTGGTTAATTAACATCTTGTTGTGATACAGTCTGGTTAATTAACTAGATACATCTTGTTGTGATACAGTCTGGTTAATTAACATCTTGTTGTGATACAGTCTGGTTAATTAACATCTTGTTGTGGTACAGTCTGGTTAATTAACACCTTGTTGTGGTACAGTCTGGTTAATTAACAGATACACCTTGTTGTGGTACAGTCTGGTTAATTAACATCTTGTTGTGGTACAGTCTGGTTAATTAACATCTTGTTGTGATACAGTCTGGTTAATTAACATCTTGTTGTGATACAGTCTGGTTAATTAACAGATACATCTTGTTGTGGTACAGTCTGGTTAATTAACATCTTGTTGTGGTACAGTCTGGTTAATTAACATCTTGTTGTGATACAGTCTGGTTAATTAACAGATACATCTTGTTGTGGTACAGTCTGGTTAATTAACATCTTGTTGTGGTACAGTCTGGTTAATTAACATCTTGTTGTGGTACAGTCTGGTTAATTAACAGATACATCTTGTTGTGGTACAGTCTGGTTAATTAACATCTTGTTGTGATACAGTCTGGTTAATTAACAGATACATCTTGTTGTGGTACAGTCTGGTTAATTAACATCTTGTTGTGATACAGTCTGGTTAATTAACATCTTGTTGTGGTACAGTCTGGTTAATTAACATCTTGTTGTGGTACAGTCTGGTTAATTAACATCTTGTTGTGGTACAGTCTGGTTAATTAACATCTTGTTGTGGTACAGTCTGGTTAATTAACAGATACACCTTGTTGTGGTACAGTCTGGTTAATTAACAGATACATCTTGTTGTGGTACAGTCTGGTTAATTAACAGATACATCTTGTTGTGATACAGTCTGGTTAATTAACAGATACATCTTGTTGTGGTACAGTCTGGTTAATTAACATCTTGTTGTGGTACAGTCTGGTTAATTAACATCTTGTTGTGGTACAGTCTGGTTAATTAACATCTTGTTGTGGTACAGTCTGGTTAATTAACATCTTGTTGTGGTACAGTCTGGTTAATTAACATCTTGTTGTGGTACAGTCTGGTTAATTAACATCTTGTTGTGGTACAGTCTGGTTAATTAACATCTTGTTGTGGTACAGTCTGGTTAATTAACATCTTGTTGTGGTACAGTCTGGTTAATTAACATCTTGTTGTGGTACAGTCTGGTTAATTAACATCTTGTTGTGGTACAGTCTGGTTAATTAACATCTTGTTGTGGTACAGTCTGGTTAATTAACATCTTGTTGTGGTACAGTCTGGTTAATTAACATCTTGTTGTGGTACAGTCTGGTTAATTAACATCTTGTTGTGGTACAGTCTGGTTAATTAACATCTTGTTGTGGTACAGTCTGGTTAATTAACATCTTGTTGTGGTACAGTCTGGTTAATTAACAGATACACCTTGTTGTGGTACAGTCTGGTTAATTAACGTCTTGTTGTGGTACAGTCTGGTTAATTAACATCTTGTTGTGGTACAGTCTGGTTAATTAAAAGATACACCTTGTTGTGGTACAGTCTGGTTAATTAACATCTTGTTGTGATACAGTCTGGTTAATTAACATCTTGTTGTGATACAGTCTGGTTAATTAACATCTTGTTGTGGTACAGTCTGGTTAATTAACAGATACACCTTGTTGTGGTACAGTCTGGTTAATTAACATCTTGTTGTGGTACAGTCTGGTTAATTAACATCTTGTTGTGATACAGTCTGGTTAATTAACATCTTGTTGTGGTACAGTCTGGTTAATTAACATCTTGTTGTGGTACAGTCTGGTTAATTAACAGATACATCTTGTTGTGATACAGTCTGGTTAATTAACATCTTGTTGTGGTACAGTCTGGTTAATTAACAGATACATCTTGTTGTGATACAGTCTGGTTAATTAACAGATACATCTTGTTGTGATACAGTCTGGTTAATTAACAGATACATCTTGTTGTGATACAGTCTGGTTAATTAACACCTTGTTGTGGTACAGTCTGGTTAATTAACATCTTGTTGTGGTACAGTCTGGTTAATTAACATCTTGTTGTGGTACAGTCTGGTTAATTAACATCTTGTTGTGGTACAGTCTGGTTAATTAACAGATACACCTTGTTGTGGTACAGTCTGGTTAATTAACAGATACACCTTGTTGTGGTACAGTCTGGTTAATTAACATCTTGTTGTGGTACAGTCTGGTTAATTAACAGATACATCTTGTTGTGGTACAGTCTGGTTAATTAACATCTTGTTGTGATACAGTCTGGTTAATTAACATCTTGTTGTGGTACAGTCTGGTTAATTAACAGATACATCTTGTTGTGGTACAGTCTGGTTAATTAACATCTTGTTGTGGTACAGTCTGGTTAATTAACATCTTGTTGTGGTACAGTCTGGTTAATTAACATCTTGTTGTGGTACAGTCTGGTTAATTAACGTCTTGTTGTGGTACAGTCTGGTTAATTAACATCTTGTTGTGGTACAGTCTGGTTAATTAAAAGATACATCTTGTTGTGGTACAGTCTGGTTAATTAACATCTTGTTGTGATACAGTCTGGTTAATTAACATCTTGTTGTGATACAGTCTGGTTAATTAACAGATACACCTTGTTGTGGTACAGTCTGGTTAATTAACAGATACATCTTGTTGTGGTACAGTCTGGTTAATTAACATCTTGTTGTGATACAGTCTGGTTAATTAACATCTTGTTGTGGTACAGTCTGGTTAATTAACATCTTGTTGTGGTACAGTCTGGCTAATTAACATCTTGTTGTGGTACAGTCTGGTTAATTAACATCTTGTTGTGGTACAGTCTGGTTAATTAACATCTTGTTGTGGTACAGTCTGGTTAATTAACATCTTGTTGTGGTACAGTCTGGTTAATTAACAGATACATCTTGTTGTGGTACAGTCTGGTTAATTAACATCTTGTTGTGGTACAGTCTGGTTAATTAACATCTTGTTGTGATACAGTCTGGTTAATTAACAGATACACCTTGTTGTGGTCCAGTCTGGTTAATTAACATCTTGTTGTGATACAGTCTGGTTAATTAACAGATACATCTTGTTGTGGTACAGTCTGGTTAATTAACATCTTGTTGTGGTACAGTCTGGTTAATTAACAGATACATCTTGTTGTGATACAGTCTGGTTAATTAACATCTTGTTGTGGTACAGTCTGGTTAATTAACATCTTGTTGTGGTACAGTCTGGTTAATTAACAGATACATCTTGTTGTGGTACAGTCTGGTTAATTAACATCTTGTTGTGGTACAGTCTGGTTAATTAACAGATACATCTTGTTGTGATACAGTCTGGTTAATTAACATCTTGTTGTGGTACAGTCTGGTTAATTAACAGATACATCTTGTTGTGGTACAGTCTGGTTAATTAACATCTTGTTGTGGTACAGTCTGGTTAATTAACATCTTGTTGTGGTACAGTCTGGTTAATTAACAGATACATCTTGTTGTGGTACAGTCTGGTTAATTAACATCTTGTTGTGGTACAGTCTGGTTAATTAACATCTTGTTGTGATACAGTCTGGTTAATTAACAGATACATCTTGTTGTGGTACAGTCTGGTTAATTAACATCTTGTTGTGATACAGTCTGGTTAATTAACATCTTGTTGTGATACAGTCTGGTTAATTAACATCTTGTTGTGGTACAGTCTGGTTAATTAACAGATACATCTTGTTGTGGTACAGTCTGGTTAATTAACATCTTGTTGTGGTACAGTCTGGTTAATTAACATCTTGTTGTGATACAGTCTGGTTAATTAACAGATACACCTTGTTGTGGTACAGTCTGGTTAATTAACATCTTGTTGTGGTACAGTCTGGTTAATTAACACCTTGTTGTGGTACAGTCTGGTTAATTAACATCTTGTTGTGATACAGTCTGGTTAATTAACATCTTGTTGTGGTACAGTCTGGTTAATTAACATCTTGTTGTGGTACAGTCTGGTTAATTAACAGATACATCTTGTTGTGATACAGTCTGGTTAATTAACATCTTGTTGTGGTACAGTCTGGTTAATTAACATCTTGTTGTGGTACAGTCTGGTTAATTAACATCTTGTTGTGATACAGTCTGGTTAATTAACTAGATACATCTTGTTGTGATACAGTCTGGTTAATTAACATCTTGTTGTGGTACAGTCTGGTTAATTAACATCTTGTTGTGGTACAGTCTGGTTAATTAACATCTTGTTGTGGTACAGTCTGGTTAATTAACATCTTGTTGTGGTACAGTCTGGTTAATTAACATCTTGTTGTGATACAGTCTGGTTAATTAACTAGATACATCTTGTTGTGATACAGTCTGGTTAATTAACTAGATACATCTTGTTGTGATACAGTCTGGTTAATTAACATCTTGTTGTGGTACAGTCTGGTTAATTAACATCTTGTTGTGGTACAGTCTGGTTAATTAACATCTTGTTGTGGTACAGTCTGGTTAATTAACATCTTGTTGTGATACAGTCTGGTTAATTAACTAGATACATCTTGTTGTGATACAGTCTGGTTAATTAACATCTTGTTGTGATACAGTCTGGTTAATTAACAGATACATCTTGTTGTGGTACAGTCTGGTTAATTAACATCTTGTTGTGGTACAGTCTGGTTAATTAACAGATACATCTTGTTGTGGTACAGTCTGGTTAATTAACATCTTGTTGTGGTACAGTCTGGTTAATTAACAGATACATCTTGTTGTGGTACAGTCTGGTTAATTAACATCTTGTTGTGGTACAGTCTGGTTAATTAACATCTTGTTGTGGTACAGTCTGGTTAATTAACAGATACATCTTGTTGTGGTACAGTCTGGTTAATTAACATCTTGTTGTGGTACAGTCTGGTTAATTAACATCTTGTTGTGATACAGTCTGGTTAATTAACAGATACATCTTGTTGTGGTACAGTCTGGTTAATTAACATCTTGTTGTGGTACAGTCTGGTTAATTAACATCTTGTTGTGATACAGTCTGGTTAATTAACACCTTGTTGTGATACAGTCTGGTTAATTAACATCTTGTTGTGGTACAGTCTGGTTAATTAACGTCTTGTTGTGGTACAGTCTGGTTAATTAACATCTTGTTGTGATACAGTCTGGTTAATTAACATCTTGTTGTGATACAGTCTGGTTAATTAACATCTTGTTGTGATACAGTCTGGTTAATTAACATCTTGTTGTGATACAGTCTGGTTAATTAACATCTTGTTGTGGTACAGTCTGGTTAATTAACATCTTGTTGTGATACAGTCTGGTTAATTAACATCTTGTTGTGGTACAGTCTGGTTAATTAACATCTTGTTGTGGTACAGTCTGGTTAATTAACATCTTGTTGTGGTACAGTCTGGTTAATTAACATCTTGTTGTGATACAGTCTGGTTAATTAACATCTTGTTGTGGTACAGTCTGGTTAATTAACATCTTGTTGTGGTACAGTCTGGTTAATTAACATCTTGTTGTGATACAGTCTGGTTAATTAACAGATACATCTTGTTGTGGTACAGTCTGGTTAATTAACATCTTGTTGTGGTACAGTCTGGTTAATTAACATCTTGTTGTGATACAGTCTGGTTAATTAACTAGATACATCTTGTTGTGATACAGTCTGGTTAATTAACATCTTGTTGTGATACAGTCTGGTTAATTAACATC
>NW_026602204.1:0-22796 GCF_029448725.1 Salvelinus fontinalis | reverse complement strand
GGTCGTAAACTGTTGTTTTATACAGGAAGCTAGGTCGTAAGCTGTTGTTTGATACAGGAAGCTAGGTCGTAAGCTGTTGTTTGATACAGGAAGCTAGGTCGTAAGCTGTTGTTTGATACAGGAAGCTAGGTCGTAAACTGTTTGATACAGGAAGCTAGGTCGTAAGCTGTTGTTTGATACAGGAAGCTAGGTCGTAAGCTGTTTTATACAGGAAGCTAGGTCGTAAGCTGTTGTTTGATACAGGAAGCTAGGTCGTAAGCTGTTGTTTGATACAGGAAGCTAGGTCGTAAGCTGTTTTATACGGGAAGCTAGGTCGTAAGCTGCTGTTTGATACGGGAAGCTAGGTCGTAAACTGCTGTTTGATACGGGAAGCTAGGTCGTAAACTGTTGTTTGATACAGGAAGCTAGGTCGTAAGCTGTTGTTTGATACAGGAAGCTAGGTCGTAAGCTGTTTGATACAGGAAGCTAGGTCGTAAGCTGTTGTTTGATACAGGAAGCTAGGTCGTAAGCTGTTGTTTGATACAGGAAGCTAGGTCGTAAGCTGTTGTTTGATACAGGAAGCTAGGTCGTAAGCTGTTTTATACAGGAAGCTAGGTCGTAAGCTGTTGTTTGATACAGGAAGCTAGGTCGTAAGCTGTTGTTTGATACAGGAAGCTAGGTCGTAAGCTGTTTTATACAGGAAGCTAGGTCGTAAGCTGCTGTTTGATACGGGAAGCTAGGTCGTAAACTGTTGTTTGATACAGGAAGCTAGGTCGTAAGCTGTTGTTTGATACAGGAAGCTAGGTCGTAAGCTGTTGTTTGATACAGGAAGCTAGGTCGTAAGCTGTTTGATACAGGAAGCTAGGTCGTAAACTGTTGTTTGATACAGGAAGCTAGGTCGTAAGCTGTTGTTTGATACAGGAAGCTAGGTCGTAAGCTGTTGTTTGATACAGGAAGCTAGGTCGTAAGCTGTTGTTTGATACAGGAAGCCAGGTCGTAAACTGTTGTTTGATACAGGAAGCTAGGTCGTAAGCTGTTTGATACAGGAAGCTAGGTCGTAAGCTGTTTGATACAGGAAGCTAGGTCGTAAGCTGTTGTTTGATACAGGAAGCTAGGTCGTAAGCTGTTGTTTGATACAGGAAGCTAGGTCGTAAGCTGTTGTTTGATACAGGAAGCTAGGTCGTAAGCTGTTGTATGATACAGGAAGTTAGGTCGTAAGCTGTTGCTTGATACAGGAAGCTAGGTCGTAAGCTGTTGCTTGATACAGGAAGCTAGGTCGTAAGCTGTTTGATACAGGAAGCTAGGTCGTAAGCTGTTGTTTGATACAGGAAGCTAGGTCGTAAGCTGTTGTTTGATACAGGAAGCTAGGGCGTAAGCTGTTTGATACAGGAAGCTAGGGCGTAAACTGTTGTTTAATACAGGAAGCTAGGTCGTAAACTGTTGTTTGATACAGGAAGCTAGGTCGTAAGCTGTTGTTTAATACGGAAGCTAGGTCGTAAACTGTTGTTTAATACAGGAAGCTAGGTCGTAAGCTGTTGTTTGATACAGGAAGCTAGGTCGTAAACTGTTGTTTGATACAGGAAGCTAGGTCGTAAGCTGTTGTATGATACAGGAAGTTAGGTCGTAAGCTGTTGCTTGATACAGGAAGCTAGGTCGTAAGCTGTTGCTTGATACAGGAAGCTAGGTCGTAAGCTGTTTGATACAGGAAGCTAGGTCGTAAGCTGTTGTTTGATACAGGAAGCTAGGTCGTAAGCTGTTGTTTGATACAGGAAGCTAGGGCGTAAGCTGTTTGATACAGGAAGCTAGGGCGTAAACTGTTGTTTAATACAGGAAGCTAGGTCGTAAACTGTTGTTTGATACAGGAAGCTAGGTCGTAAGCTGTTGTTTAATACGGAAGCTAGGTCGTAAACTGTTGTTTAATACAGGAAGCTAGGTCGTAAGCTGTTGTTTGATACAGGAAGCTAGGTCGTAAACTGTTGTTTGATACAGGAAGCTAGGTCGTAAGCTGTTGTTTAATACGGAAGCTAGGTCGTAAACTGTTGTTTGATAGAGGAAGCTAGGTCGTAAACTGTTGTTTGATACAGGAAGCTAGGTCGTAAACTGTTGTTTGATACAGGAAGCTAGGTCGTAAACTGTTGTTTGATACAGGAAGCTAGGTCGTAAACTGGGAAGTCTGCGATTAATAGATACTTTTTACTTTATTTTTAAATTGATGATCCAAGTTAAAAAAAAAAAAGTCTGTTAACATTTTAACTTACATTTCAGTGGTGTGTCAGCTAAATTGTAAAAACCTTCCAATGCCTCCTCTACCTGGCCTGTGAAAACCTTCCAATGCCTCCTCTACCTGGCCTGTGAAAACCTTCCAATGCCTCCTCTACCTGGCCTGTGAGAACCTTCCAATGCCTCATCTACCTGGCCTGTGAAAGCCTTCCAATGCCTCCTCTACCTGGCCTGTGAAAGCCTTCCAATGCCTCCTCTACCTGGCCTGTGAAAGCCTTCCAATGCCTCCTCTACCTGGCCTGTGAAAGCCTTCCAATGCCTCCTCTACCTGGCCTGTGAAAGCCTTCCAATGTCTCCTCTACCTGGCCTGTGAAAGCCTTCCAATGCCTCCTCTACCTGGCCTGTGAAAGCCTTCCAATGCCTCCTCTACCTGGCCTGTGAAAGCCTTCCAATGCCTCCTCTACCTGGCCTGTGAAAGCCTTCCAATGCCTCCTCTACCTGGCCTGTGAAAGCCTTCCAATGTCTCCTCTACCTGGCCTGTGAAAGCCTTCCAATGCCTCCTCTACCTGGCCTGTGAAAGCCTTCCAATGCCTCCTCTACCTGGCCTGTGAAAGCCTTCCAATGCCTCCTCTACCTGGCCTGTGAAAGCCTTCCAATGCCTCCTCTACCTGGCCTGTGAAAACCTTCCAATGCCTCCTCTACCTGGCCTGTGAGAACCTTCCAATGTATCCTCTACCTGGCCTGTGAAAACCTTCCAATGCAATTACGAAGCCAGATGAATTCATTGCTATGGCTAATTTACTACCAGGATTACTAATCAAATACCGACCTAGGGAATGATGTTATTACCCAGGGTGCACATCTCATAACTCTGCTGCTCTCTTTTCACATAAGGTGTCGTAAACAAAGTTGTTAGTGTTGATTTAAACATTGTAATGGTTTGTCTTTAACAAAATAAATCCCAAACCCTCTTTTATTTAACAAGATGAGTATGCATCTTGTTATTCTAAGTTGTATATTATTGATGTACTCCTTCTGTGGGAAACAATCCATTACCCACCTCAAACAACATTACTGCTGCACAGTTGTGACTCAATAACACCCGGTGTGGTTTCCACAGTTAGACTAGCCTGGAATCCAAGCTGATATACTCTGTTTCACCAGCGCATCAGTTTGGATTCCAGGCTTTTAAACATTAGCTTCTTGAAAGTTGGGCGAAACTATCCTGTCCACTTAGACCGTGCTCCAGATTACACCCAATGGATGATACCGCTCTAGATCTGCCAGAACCGTATGGGAGGATTCCATTACTCTCTCATCTTGCTTGTCAGACTTCTGGCCCTCCACCCATGAGACATGGTGTCTGTGGGAAGACTAGCCCAGTCTACTCTCTCTCTAGTCTCCTGACCCTCCACCCATGAAACACGGTGTCTGTGTGAAGACTAGCCCAGTCTACTCTCTTTAGTCTCCTGGTGCTCCACCCATGAGACATGGTGTCTGTGGGAAGACTAGCCCAGTCTACTCTCTTTAGTCTCCTGGTGCTCCACCCATGAGACATGGTGTCTGTGGGAAGACTAGCCCAGTCTACTCTCTTTAGTCTCCTGGTGCTCCACCCATGAGACATGGTGTCTGTGGGAAGACTAGCCCAGTCTACTCTCTCTAGTCTCCTGGTGCTCCACCCATGAGACATGGTGTCTGTGTGAAGACTAGCCCAGTCTACTCTCTCTAGTCTTCTGGTGCTCCACCCATGAGACATGGTGTCTGTGTGAAGACTAGCCCAGTCTACTCTCTCTAGTCTTCTGGTGCTCCACCCATGAGACATGGTGTCTGTGTGAAGACTAGTCCAGTCTACTCTCTCTAGTCTCCTGGTGCTCCACCCATGAGACATGGTGTCTGTGGGAAGACTAGCCCAGTCTACTCTCTCTAGTCTCCTGACCCTCCACCCATGAGACATGGTGTCTGTGGGAAGACTAGCCCAGTCTACTCTCTCTAGTCTCCTGGTGCTCCACCCATGAGACATGGTGTCTGTGGGAAGACTAGTCCAGTCTACTCTCTCTAGTCTTCTGGTGCTCCACCCATGAGACATGGTGTCTGTGGGAAGACTAGCCCAGTCTACTCTCTCTAGTCTTCTGGTGCTCCACCCATGAGACATGGTGTCTGTGTGAAGACTAGCCCAGTCTACTCTCTCTAGTCTTCTGGTGCTCCACCCATGAGACATGGTGTCTGTGGGAAGACTAGCCCAGTCTACTCTCTCTAGTCTTCTGGTGCTCCACCCATGAGACATGGTGTCTGTGGGAAGACTAGCCCAGTCTACTCTCTCTAGTCTTCTGGTGCTCCACC
Source organism: Salvelinus fontinalis (assembly GCF_029448725.1). Lineage (NCBI taxonomy): Eukaryota > Metazoa > Chordata > Actinopteri > Salmoniformes > Salmonidae > Salvelinus > Salvelinus fontinalis. The sequence goes on along the minus strand of NW_026602204.1, from coordinate 18,257 downwards.
CATGAGACATGGTGTCTGTGGGAAGACTAGCCCAGTCTACTGTCTCTAGTCGTCTGACCCTCCACCCATGAGACATGGTGTCTGTGTGAAGACTAGCCCAGTCTACTCTCTCTAGTCTCCTGGTGCTCCACCCATGAGACATGGTGTCTGTGTGAAGACTAGCCCAGTCTACTCTCTCTAGTCTTCTGGTGCTCCACCCATGAGACATGGTGTCTGTGGGAAGACTAGCCCAGTCTACTGTCTCTAGTCGTCTGACCCTCCACCCATGAGACATGGTGTCTGTGTGAAGACTAGCCCAGTCTACTCTCTCTAGTCTCCTGGTGCTCCACCCATGAGACATGGTGTCTGTGGGAAGACTAGCCCAGTCTACTCTCTCTAGTCTTCTGGTGCTCCACCCATGAGACATGGTGTCTGTGGGAAGACTAGCCCAGTCTACTCTCTCTAGTCTTCTGGTGCTCCACCCATGAGACATGGTGTCTGTGGGAAGACTAGCCCAGTCTACTCTCTCTAGTCTCCTGACCCTCCACCCATGAGACATGGTGTCTGTGGGAAGACTAGCCCAGTCTACTCTCTCTAGTCTTCTGGTGCTCCACCCATGAGACATGGTGTCTGTGGGAAGACTAGCCCAGTCTACTCTCTCTAGTCTCCTGACCCTCCACCCATGAGACATGGTGTCTGTGTGAAGACTAGCCCAGTCTACTCTCTCTAGTCTTCTGGTGCTCCACCCATGAGACATGCATGGTTTCTGTGTGAAGACTAGCCCAGTCTACTCTCTCTAGTCTCCTGGTGCTCCACCCATGAGACATGGTGTCTGTGGGAAGACTAGCCCAGTCTACTCTCTCTAGTCTTCTGGTGCTCCACCCATGAGACATGGTGTCTGTGTGAAGACCAGCCCAGTCTACTCTCTCTAGTCTTCTGGTGCTCCACCCATGAGACATGGTGTCTGTTGGAAGACTAGCCCAGTCTACTCTCTCTAGTCTTCTGGTGCTCCACCCATGAGACATGGTGTCTGTGGGAAGACTAGCCCAGTCTACTCTCTCTAGTCTTCTGGTGCTCCACCCATGAGACATGGTGTCTGTGGGAAGACTAGCCCAGTCTACTCTCTCTAGTCTCCTGACCCTCCACCCATGAGACATGGTGTCTGTGGGAAGACTAGCCCAGTCTACTCTCTCTAGTCTTCTGGTGCTCCACCCATGAGACATGGTGTCTGTGGGAAGACTAGCCCAGTCTACTCTCTCTAGTCTTCTGGTGCTCCACCCATGAGACATGGTGTCTGTGGGAAGACTAGCCCAGTCTACTCTCTCTAGTCTTCTGGTGCTCCACCCATGAGACATGGTGTCTGTGGGAAGACTAGCCCAGTCTACTCTCTCTAGTCTTCTGGTACTCCACCCATGAGACATGGTGTCTGTGGGAAGACTAGCCCAGTCTACTCTCTCTCCCCAAGAGATTTAGGAAATATTGCTGTTTCTGTTTACTATGCAGCTATTCTCCTGTGTCTGTCTGAGGAAAGCCCCCACATGAATGCAGTCTGACGTGTCTGCTGCTCCTCTGTCTCTGAAGACTGTTCACTAGCTAGTCTCCCAGTCCTGCGTAGGCGTTATCAGAGGCACGGCTTAACGCAGACTGGACTTGCATAATAAACGACGTCGTACTGATCCCAGACGTACACGTCTGTGAGGCAGACGAGACACTTCACTTTATCTCTTGTCTCATTATCTCTTACTCTTCTCAGTATCTCTCTTCTCGTTATCTCTGTCTCTTGTCTCATTATCTCTTACTCTTCTCAATATCTCTCTCTTCTCGTTATCTCAGTCTCTTGTCTCATTAACTCTCGTCTCACTATCTCTCTGTCTCCATGTATCAGATTGATCTATGACTCTTGTCTCATTATCTCTCTTCTCGTTATCTCTGTCTCTCGTCTCATTATCTCTCTGTCTCCATGTATCAGATTGGTCTATGACTCTTGTCTCAGTCCAAAGGTTGATCGCAGCCTTGAATTCTGTGTGAGGCTCTGAAAAGATGCACCTTATTGTGGTACAGTCTGGTTAATTAACATCTTGTTGTGGTACAGTCTGGTTAATTAACATCTTGTTGTGGTACAGTCTGGTTAATTAACAGATACACCTTGTTGTGGTACAGTCTGGTTAATTAACATCTTGTTGTGGTACAGTCTGGTTAATTAACATCTTGTTGTGGTACAGTCTGGTTAATTAACATCTTGTTGTGATACAGTCTGGTTAATTAACATCTTGTTGTGATACAGTCTGGTTAATTAACATCTTGTTGTGGTACAGTCTGGTTAATTAACATCTTGTTGTGGTACAGTCTGGTTAATTAACATCTTGTTGTGGTACAGTCTGGTTAATTAACATCTTGTTGTGGTACAGTCTGGTTAATTAACATCTTGTTGTGATACAGTCTGGTTAATTAACATCTTGTTGTGGTACAGTCTGGTTAATTAACATCTTGTTGTGGTACAGTCTGGTTAATTAACAGATACACCTTGTTGTGGTACAGTCTGGTTAATTAACAGATACATCTTGTTGTGGTACAGTCTGGTTAATTAACATCTTGTTGTGATACAGTCTGGTTAATTAACATCTTGTTGTGGTACAGTCTGGTTAATTAACATCTTGTTGTGGTACAGTCTGGTTAATTAACATCTTGTTGTGGTACAGTCTGGTTAATTAACATCTTGTTGTGATACAGTCTGGTTAATTAACAGATACATCTTGTTGTGATACAGTCTGGTTAATTAACATCTTGTTGTGGTACAGTCTGGTTAATTAACATCTTGTTGTGGTACAGTCTGGTTAATTAACATCTTGTTGTGGTACAGTCTGGCTAATTAACATCTTGTTGTGGTACAGTCTGGTTAATTAACATCTTGTTGTGGTACAGTCTGGTTAATTAACATCTTGTTGTGATACAGTCTGGTTAATTAACATCTTGTTGTGATACAGTCTGGTTAATTAACAGATACATCTTGTTGTGGTACAGTCTGGTTAATTAACATCTTGTTGTGATACAGTCTGGTTAATTAACATCTTGTTGTGGTACAGTCTGGTTAATTAACATCTTGTTGTGGTACAGTCTGGTTAATTAACATCTTGTTGTGGTACAGTCTGGTTAATTAACTAGATACATCTTGTTGTGGTACAGTCTGGTTAATTAACATCTTGTTGTGATACAGTCTGGTTAATTAACATCTTGTTGTGATACAGTCTGGTTAATTAACATCTTGTTGTGGTACAGTCTGGTTAATTAACAGATACATCTTGTTGTGGTACAGTCTGGTTAATTAACATCTTGTTGTGATACAGTCTGGTTAATTAACAGATACATCTTGTTGTGGTACAGTCTGGTTAATTAACATCTTGTTGTGGTACAGTCTGGTTAATTAACATCTTGTTGTGGTACAGTCTGGTTAATTAACACCTTGTTGTGGTACAGTCTGGTTAATTAACATCTTGTTGTGGTACAGTCTGGTTAATTAACATCTTGTTGTGGTACAGTCTGGTTAATTAACATCTTGTTGTGATACAGTCTGGTTAATTAACATCTTGTTGTGATACAGTCTGGTTAATTAACACCTTGTTGTGGTACAGTCTGGTTAATTAACATCTTGTTGTGGTACAGTCTGGTTAATTAACATCTTGTTGTGGTACAGTCTGGTTAATTAACAGATACATCTTGTTGTGGTACAGTCTGGTTAATTAACATCTTGTTGTGGTACAGTCTGGTTAATTAACATCTTGTTGTGATACAGTCTGGTTAATTAACATCTTGTTGTGGTACAGTCTGGTTAATTAACAGATACATCTTGTTGTGGTACAGTCTGGTTAATTAACATCTTGTTGTGGTACAGTCTGGTTAATTAACATCTTGTTGTGATACAGTCTGGTTAATTAACATCTTGTTGTGATACAGTCTGGTTAATTAACATCTTGTTGTGATACAGTCTGGTTAATTAACATCTTGTTGTGGTACAGTCTGGTTAATTAACATCTTGTTGTGGTACAGTCTGGTTAATTAACATCTTGTTGTGGTACAGTCTGGTTAATTAACATCTTGTTGTGGTACAGTCTGGTTAATTAACATCTTGTTGTGGTACAGTCTGGTTAATTAACATCTTGTTGTGGTACAGTCTGGTTAATTAACATCTTGTTGTGGTACAGTCTGGTTAATTAACATCTTGTTGTGGTACAGTCTGGTTAATTAACAGATACATCTTGTTGTGATACAGTCTGGTTAATTAACATCTTGTTGTGGTACAGTCTGGTTAATTAACATCTTGTTGTGGTACAGTCTGGTTAATTAACAGATACATCTTGTTGTGATACAGTCTGGTTAATTAACATCTTGTTGTGGTACAGTCTGGTTAATTAACATCTTGTTGTGGTACAGTCTGGTTAATTAACATCTTGTTGTGGTACAGTCTGGTTAATTAACATCTTGTTGTGATACAGTCTGGTTAATTAACATCTTGTTGTGATACAGTCTGGTTAATTAACAGATACATCTTGTTGTGGTACAGTCTGGTTAATTAACAGATACATCTTGTTGTGGTACAGTCTGGTTAATTAACAGATACACCTTGTTGTGGTACAGTCTGGTTAATTAACATCTTGTTGTGATACAGTCTGGTTAATTAACATCTTGTTGTGGTACAGTCTGGTTAATTAACACCTTGTTGTGGTACAGTCTGGTTAATTAACATCTTGTTGTGGTACAGTCTGGTTAATTAACATCTTGTTGTGGTACAGTCTGGTTAATTAACATCTTGTTGTGGTACAGTCTGGTTAATTAACATCTTCTTGTGATACAGTCTGGTTAATTAACATCTTGTTGTGGTACAGTCTGGTTAATTAACAGATACATCTTGTTGTGGTACAGTCTGGTTAATTAACATCTTGTTGTGGTACAGTCTGGTTAATTAACATCTTGTTGTGGTACAGTCTGGCTAATTAACATCTTGTTGTGGTACAGTCTGGTTAATTAACATCTTGTTGTGGTACAGTCTGGTTAATTAACATCTTGTTGTGGTACAGTCTGGTTAATTAACAGATACATCTTGTTGTGGTACAGTCTGGTTAATTAACATCTTGTTGTGGTACAGTCTGGTTAATTAACAGATACATCTTGTTGTGGTACAGTCTGGTTAATTAACATCTTGTTGTGATACAGTCTGGTTAATTAACATCTTGTTGTGATACAGTCTGGTTAATTAACAGATACACCTTGTTGTGGTACAGTCTGGTTAATTAACATCTTGTTGTGATACAGTCTGGTTAATTAACATCTTGTTGTGATACAGTCTGGTTAATTAACATCTTGTTGTGGTACAGTCTGGTTAATTAACATCTTGTTGTGGTACAGTCTGGTTAATTAACATCTTGTTTTGGTACAGTCTGGTTAATTAACATCTTGTTTTGGTACAGTCTGGTTAATTAACATCTTGTTGTGATACAGTCTGGTTAATTAACATCTTGTTGTGGTACAGTCTGGTTAATTAACATCTTGTTGTGGTACAGTCTGGTTAATTAACATCTTGTTGTGATACAGTCTGGTTAATTAACATCTTGTTGTGGTACAGTCTGGTTAATTAACATCTTGTTGTGGTACAGTCTGGTTAATTAACATCTTGTTGTGGTACAGTCTGGTTAATTAACATCTTGTTGTGATACAGTCTGGTTAATTAACATCTTGTTGTGGTACAGTCTGGTTAATTAACATCTTGTTGTGGTACAGTCTGGTTAATTAACATCTTGTTGTGATACAGTCTGGTTAATTAACATCTTGTTGTGGTACAGTCTGGTTAATTAACATCTTGTTGTGGTACAGTCTGGTTAATTAACATCTTGTTGTGATACAGTCTGGTTAATTAACATCTTGTTGTGGTACAGTCTGGTTAATTAACATCTTGTTGTGGTACAGTCTGGTTAATTAACATCTTGTTGTGGTACAGTCTGGTTAATTAACATCTTGTTGTGGTACAGTCTGGTTAATTAACATCTTGTTGTGATACAGTCTGGTTAATTAACACCTTGTTGTGGTACAGTCTGGTTAATTAACATCTTGTTGTGGTACAGTCTGGTTAATTAACAGATACATCTTGTTGTGGTACAGTCTGGTTAATTAACATCTTGTTGTGGTACAGTCTGGTTAATTAACAGATACATCTTGTTGTGATACAGTCTGGTTAATTAACATCTTGTTGTGGTACAGTCTGGTTAATTAACAGATACATCTTGTTGTGATACAGTCTGGTTAATTAACACCTTGTTGTGATACAGTCTGGTTAATTAACATCTTGTTGTGGTACAGTCTGGTTAATTAACATCTTGTTGTGATACAGTCTGGTTAATTAACATCTTGTTGTGGTCCAGTCTGGTTAATTAACAGATACATCTTGTTGTGATACAGTCTGGTTAATTAACAGATACACCTTGTTGTGATACAGTCTGGTTAATTAACAGATACACCTTGTTGTGGTACAGTCTGGTTAATTAACATCTTGTTGTGGTACAGTCTGGTTAATTAACATCTTGTTGTGGTACAGTCTGGTTAATTAACAGATACATCTTGTTGTGGTACAGTCTGGTTAATTAACATCTTGTTGTGGTACAGTCTGGTTAATTAACATCTTGTTGTGGTACAGTCTGGTTAATTAACATCTTGTTGTGATACAGTCTGGTTAATTAACAGATACATCTTGTTGTGATACAGTCTGGTTAATTAACATCTTGTTGTGGTACAGTCTGGTTAATTAACAGATACATCTTGTTGTGGTACAGTCTGGTTAATTAACATCTTGTTGTGGTACAGTCTGGTTAATTAACATCTTGTTGTGGTACAGTCTGGTTAATTAACAGATACACCTTGTTGTGGTACAGTCTGGTTAATTAACATCTTGTTGTGATACAGTCTGGTTAATTAACATCTTGTTGTGATACAGTCTGGTTAATTAACATCTTGTTGTGATACAGTCTGGTTAATTAACAGATACATCTTGTTGTGATACAGTCTGGTTAATTAACAGATACACCTTGTTGTGGTACAGTCTGGTTAATTAACATCTTGTTGTGATACAGTCTGGTTAATTAACATCTTGTTGTGATACAGTCTGGTTAATTAACATCTTGTTGTGGTACAGTCTGGTTAATTAACAGATACACCTTGTTGTGGTACAGTCTGGTTAATTAACATCTTGTTGTGGTACAGTCTGGTTAATTAACATCTTGTTGTGGTACAGTCTGGTTAATTAACATCTTGTTGTGGTACAGTCTGGTTAATTAACATCTTGTTGTGGTACAGTCTGGTTAATTAACATCTTGTTGTGGTACAGTCTGGTTAATTAACATCTTGTTGTGATACAGTCTGGTTAATTAACAGATACATCTTGTTGTGGTACAGTCTGGTTAATTAACATCTTGTTGTGATACAGTCTGATTAATTAACAGATACATCTTGTTGTGGTACAGTCTGGTTAATTAACATCTTGTTGTGATACAGTCTGGTTAATTAACAGATACATCTTGTTGTGGTACAGTCTGGTTAATTAACATCTTGTTGTGGTACAGTCTGGTTAATTAACATCTTGTTGTGGTACAGTCTGGTTAATTAACAGATACATCTTGTTGTGGTACAGTCTGGTTAATTAACATCTTGTTGTGGTACAGTCTGGTTAATTAACATCTTGTTGTGGTACAGTCTGGTTAATTAACATCTTGTTGTGATACAGTCTGGTTAATTAACAGATACACCTTGTTGTGGTACAGTCTGGTTAATTAACATCTTGTTGTGGTACAGTCTGGTTAATTAACATCTTGTTGTGGTACAGTCTGGTTAATTAACATCTTGTTGTGGTACAGTCTAGTTAATTAACATCTTGTTGTGATACAGTCTGGTTAATTAACACCTTATTGTGGTACAGTCTGGTTAATTAACAGATACATCTTGTTGTGGTACAGTCTGGTTAATTAACATCTTGTTGTGGTACAGTCTGGTTAATTAACATCTTGTTGTGGTACAGTCTGGTTAATTAACATCTTGTTGTGGTACAGTCTGGTTAATTAACAGATACATCTTGTTGTGGTACAGTCTGGTTAATTAACATCTTGTTGTGGTACAGTCTGGTTAATTAACATCTTGTTGTGGTACAGTCTGGTTAATTAACATCTTGTTGTGATACAGTCTGGTTAATTAACAGATACATCTTGTTGTGATACAGTCTGGTTAATTAACATCTTGTTGTGGTACAGTCTGGTTAATTAACAGATACATCTTGTTGTGATACAGTCTGGTTAATTAACATCTTGTTGTGGTACAGTCTGGTTAATTAACATCTTGTTGTGGTACAGTCTGGTTAATTAACAGATACATCTTGTTGTGGTACAGTCTGGTTAATTAACATCTTGTTGTGGTACAGTCTGGTTAATTAACATCTTGTTGTGGTACAGTCTGGCTAATTAACATCTTGTTGTGGTACAGTCTGGTTAATTAACAGATACATCTTGTTGTGGTACAGTCTGGTTAATTAACATCTTGTTGTGATACAGTCTGGTTAATTAACATCTTGTTGTGGTACAGTCTGGTTAATTAACATCTTGTTGTGGTACAGTCTGGTTAATTAACATCTTGTTGTGGTACAGTCTGGTTAATTAACAGATACATCTTGTTGTGATACAGTCTGGTTAATTAACATCTTGTTGTGATACAGTCTGGTTAATTAACAGATACATCTTGTTGTGGTACAGTCTGGTTAATTAACAGATACATCTTGTTGTGGTACAGTCTGGTTAATTAACATCTTGTTGGGATACAGTCTGGTTAATTAACATCTTGTTGTGATACAGTCTGGTTAATTAACAGCTTGTTGTGGTACAGTCTGGTTAATTAACAGATACATCTTGTTGTGGTACAGTCTGGTTAATTAACATCTTGTTGTGATACAGTCTGGTTAATTAACAGCTTGTTGTGGTACAGTCTGGTTAATTAACAGATACATCTTGTTGTGGTACAGTCTGGTTAATTAACATCTTGTTGTGGTACAGTCTGGTTAATTAACAGATACACCTTGTTGTGGTACAGTCTGGTTAATTAACATCTTGTTGTGGTACAGTCTGGTTAATTAACAGATACACCTTGTTGTGGTACAGTCTGGTTAATTAACATCTTGTTGTGGTACAGTCTGGTTAATTAACATCTTGTTGTGATACAGTCTGGTTAATTAACATCTTGTTGTGGTACAGTCTGGTTAATTAACATCTTGTTGTGATACAGTCTGGTTAATTAACAGATACATCTTGTTGTGATACAGTCTGGTTAATTAACAGATACATCTTGTTGTGATACAGTCTGGTTAATTAACATCTTGTTGTGATACAGTCTGGTTAATTAACATCTTGTTGTGGTACAGTCTGGTTAATTAACATCTTGTTGTGATACAGTCTGGTTAATTAACAGATACACCTTGTTGTGGTACAGTCTGGTTAATTAACATCTTGTTGTGGTACAGTCTGGTTAATTAACATCTTGTTGTGGTACAGTCTGGTTAATTAACAGATACATCTTGTTGTGGTACAGTCTGGTTAATTAACATCTTGTTGTGGTCCAGTCTGGTTAATTAACAGATACATCTTGTTGTGGTACAGTCTGGTTAATTAACATCTTGTTGTGGTCCAGTCTGGTTAATTAACATCTTGTTGTGGTACAGTCTGGTTAATTAACATCTTGTTGTGGTACAGTCTGGTTAATTAACACCTTGTTGTGGTACAGTCTGGTTAATTAACAGATACACCTTGTTGTGGTACAGTCTGGTTAATTAACATCTTGTTGTGGTACAGTCTGGTTAATTAACAGATACATCTTGTTGTGATACAGTCTGGTTAATTAACATCTTGTTGTGGTACAGTCTGGTTAATTAACATCTTGTTGTGGTACAGTCTGGTTAATTAACATCTTGTTGTGGTACAGTCTGGTTAATTAACATCTTGTTGTGATACAGTCTGGTTAATTAACAGATACATCTTGTTGTGGTACAGTCTGGTTAATTAACATCTTGTTGTGGTACAGTCTGGTTAATTAACATCTTGTTGTGGTACAGTCTGGTTAATTAACAGATACATCTTGTTGTGATACAGTCTGGTTAATTAACATCTTGTTGTGGTACAGTCTGGTTAATTAACAGATACATCTTGTTGTGGTACAGTCTGGTTAATTAACATCTTGTTGTGGTACAGTCTGGTTAATTAACATCTTGTTGTGATACAGTCTGGTTAATTAACAGATACATCTTGTTGTGGTACAGTCTGGTTAATTAACATCTTGTTGTGGTCCAGTCTGGTTAATTAACATCTTGTTGTGGTACAGTCTGGTTAATTAACATCTTGTTGTGGTACAGTCTGGCTAATTAACATCTTGTTGTGGTACAGTCTGGTTAATTAACATCTTGTTGTGGTACAGTCTGGTTAATTAACATCTTGTTGTGGTACAGTCTGGTTAATTAACATCTTGTTGTGGTACAGTCTGGTTAATTAACAGATACATCTTGTTGTGGTACAGTCTGGTTAATTAACATCTTGTTGTGGTACAGTCTGGTTAATTAACATCTTGTTGTGGTACAGTCTGGTTAATTAACATCTTGTTGTGGTACAGTCTGGTTAATTAACAGATACATCTTGTTGTGGTACAGTCTGGTTAATTAACATCTTGTTGTGGTACAGTCTGGTTAATTAACATCTTGTTGTGGTACAGTCTGGTTAATTAACATCTTGTTGTGATACAGTCTGGTTAATTAACATCTTGTTGTGGTACAGTCTGGTTAATTAACATCTTGTTGTGGTACAGTCTGGTTAATTAACATCTTGTTGTGGTACAGTCTGGTTAATTAACATCTTGTTGTGATACAGTCTGGTTAATTAACAGATACACCTTGTTGTGATACAGTCTGGTTAATTAACATCTTGTTGTGGTACAGTCTGGTTAATTAACATCTTGTTGTGGTACAGTCTGGTTAATTAACACCTTGTTGTGGTACAGTCTGGTTAATTAACAGATACACCTTGTTGTGGTACAGTCTGGTTAATTAACATCTTGTTGTGGTACAGTCTGGTTAATTAACAGATACATCTTGTTGTGATACAGTCTGGTTAATTAACATCTTGTTGTGGTACAGTCTGGTTAATTAACATCTTGTTGTGATACAGTCTGGTTAATTAACATCTTGTTGTGGTACAGTCTGGTTAATTAACATCTTGTTGTGGTACAGTCTGGTTAATTAACATCTTGTTGTGATACAGTCTGGTTAATTAACAGATACATCTTGTTGTGATACAGTCTGGTTAATTAACATCTTGTTGTGATACAGTCTGGTTAATTAACAGATACATCTTGTTGTGGTACAGTCTGGTTAATTAACATCTTGTTGTGATACAGTCTGGTTAATTAACAGATACATCTTGTTGTGATACAGTCTGGTTAATTAACATCTTGTTGTGATACAGTCTGGTTAATTAACAGATACATCTTGTTGTGATACAGTCTGGTTAATTAACATCTTGTTGTGATACAGTCTGGTTAATTAACAGATACATCTTGTTGTGATACAGTCTGGTTAATTAACATCTTGTTGTGATACAGTCTGGTTAATTAACATCTTGTTGTGATACAGTCTGGTTAATTAACATCTTGTTGTGATACAGTCTGGTTAATTAACAGATACATCTTGTTGTGATACAGTCTGGTTAATTAACATCTTGTTGTGATACAGTCTGGTTAATTAACAGATACATCTTGTTGTGATACAGTCTGGTTAATTAACATCTTGTTGTGGTACAGTCTGGTTAATTAACATCTTGTTGTGATACAGTCTGGTTAATTAACAGATACATCTTGTTGTGGTACAGTCTGGTTAATTAACATCTTGTTGTGGTACAGTCTGGTTAATTAACATCTTGTTGTGGTACAGTCTGGTTAATTAACATCTTGTTGTGGTACAGTCTGGTTAATTAACATCTTGTTGTGGTACAGTCTGGTTAATTAACATCTTGTTGTGGTACAGTCTGGTTAATTAACATCTTGTTGTGATACAGTCTGGTTAATTAACATCTTGTTGTGGTACAGTCTGGTTAATTAACATCTTGTTGTGATACAGTCTGGTTAATTAACATCTTGTTGTGTTACAGTCTGGTTAATTAACAGATACATCTTGTTGTGGTACAGTCTGGTTAATTAACATCTTGTTGTGATACAGTCTGGTTAATTAACATCTTGTTGTGGTACAGTCTGGTTAATTAACAGATACATCTTGTTGTGATACAGTCTGGTTAATTAACATCTTGTTGTGGTACAGTCTGGTTAATTAACATCTTGTTGTGGTACAGTCTGGTTAATTAACATCTTGTTGTGGTACAGTCTGGTTAATTAACAGATACACCTTGTTGTGGTACAGTCTGGTTAATTAACAGATACACCTTGTTGTGGTACAGTCTGGTTAATTAACATCTTGTTGTGGTACAGTCTGGTTAATTAACATCTTGTTGTGGTACAGTCTGGTTAATTAACATCTTGTTGTGATACAGTCTGGTTAATTAACTAGATACATCTTGTTGTGATACAGTCTGGTTAATTAACATCTTGTTGTGATACAGTCTGGTTAATTAACATCTTGTTGTGGTACAGTCTGGTTAATTAACACCTTGTTGTGGTACAGTCTGGTTAATTAACAGATACACCTTGTTGTGGTACAGTCTGGTTAATTAACATCTTGTTGTGGTACAGTCTGGTTAATTAACATCTTGTTGTGATACAGTCTGGTTAATTAACATCTTGTTGTGATACAGTCTGGTTAATTAACAGATACATCTTGTTGTGGTACAGTCTGGTTAATTAACATCTTGTTGTGGTACAGTCTGGTTAATTAACATCTTGTTGTGATACAGTCTGGTTAATTAACAGATACATCTTGTTGTGGTACAGTCTGGTTAATTAACATCTTGTTGTGGTACAGTCTGGTTAATTAACATCTTGTTGTGGTACAGTCTGGTTAATTAACAGATACATCTTGTTGTGGTACAGTCTGGTTAATTAACATCTTGTTGTGATACAGTCTGGTTAATTAACAGATACATCTTGTTGTGGTACAGTCTGGTTAATTAACATCTTGTTGTGATACAGTCTGGTTAATTAACATCTTGTTGTGGTACAGTCTGGTTAATTAACATCTTGTTGTGGTACAGTCTGGTTAATTAACATCTTGTTGTGGTACAGTCTGGTTAATTAACATCTTGTTGTGGTACAGTCTGGTTAATTAACAGATACACCTTGTTGTGGTACAGTCTGGTTAATTAACAGATACATCTTGTTGTGGTACAGTCTGGTTAATTAACAGATACATCTTGTTGTGATACAGTCTGGTTAATTAACAGATACATCTTGTTGTGGTACAGTCTGGTTAATTAACATCTTGTTGTGGTACAGTCTGGTTAATTAACATCTTGTTGTGGTACAGTCTGGTTAATTAACATCTTGTTGTGGTACAGTCTGGTTAATTAACATCTTGTTGTGGTACAGTCTGGTTAATTAACATCTTGTTGTGGTACAGTCTGGTTAATTAACATCTTGTTGTGGTACAGTCTGGTTAATTAACATCTTGTTGTGGTACAGTCTGGTTAATTAACATCTTGTTGTGGTACAGTCTGGTTAATTAACATCTTGTTGTGGTACAGTCTGGTTAATTAACATCTTGTTGTGGTACAGTCTGGTTAATTAACATCTTGTTGTGGTACAGTCTGGTTAATTAACATCTTGTTGTGGTACAGTCTGGTTAATTAACATCTTGTTGTGGTACAGTCTGGTTAATTAACATCTTGTTGTGGTACAGTCTGGTTAATTAACATCTTGTTGTGGTACAGTCTGGTTAATTAACAGATACACCTTGTTGTGGTACAGTCTGGTTAATTAACGTCTTGTTGTGGTACAGTCTGGTTAATTAACATCTTGTTGTGGTACAGTCTGGTTAATTAAAAGATACACCTTGTTGTGGTACAGTCTGGTTAATTAACATCTTGTTGTGATACAGTCTGGTTAATTAACATCTTGTTGTGATACAGTCTGGTTAATTAACATCTTGTTGTGGTACAGTCTGGTTAATTAACAGATACACCTTGTTGTGGTACAGTCTGGTTAATTAACATCTTGTTGTGGTACAGTCTGGTTAATTAACATCTTGTTGTGATACAGTCTGGTTAATTAACATCTTGTTGTGGTACAGTCTGGTTAATTAACATCTTGTTGTGGTACAGTCTGGTTAATTAACAGATACATCTTGTTGTGATACAGTCTGGTTAATTAACATCTTGTTGTGGTACAGTCTGGTTAATTAACAGATACATCTTGTTGTGATACAGTCTGGTTAATTAACAGATACATCTTGTTGTGATACAGTCTGGTTAATTAACAGATACATCTTGTTGTGATACAGTCTGGTTAATTAACACCTTGTTGTGGTACAGTCTGGTTAATTAACATCTTGTTGTGGTACAGTCTGGTTAATTAACATCTTGTTGTGGTACAGTCTGGTTAATTAACATCTTGTTGTGGTACAGTCTGGTTAATTAACAGATACACCTTGTTGTGGTACAGTCTGGTTAATTAACAGATACACCTTGTTGTGGTACAGTCTGGTTAATTAACATCTTGTTGTGGTACAGTCTGGTTAATTAACAGATACATCTTGTTGTGGTACAGTCTGGTTAATTAACATCTTGTTGTGATACAGTCTGGTTAATTAACATCTTGTTGTGGTACAGTCTGGTTAATTAACAGATACATCTTGTTGTGGTACAGTCTGGTTAATTAACATCTTGTTGTGGTACAGTCTGGTTAATTAACATCTTGTTGTGGTACAGTCTGGTTAATTAACATCTTGTTGTGGTACAGTCTGGTTAATTAACGTCTTGTTGTGGTACAGTCTGGTTAATTAACATCTTGTTGTGGTACAGTCTGGTTAATTAAAAGATACATCTTGTTGTGGTACAGTCTGGTTAATTAACATCTTGTTGTGATACAGTCTGGTTAATTAACATCTTGTTGTGATACAGTCTGGTTAATTAACAGATACACCTTGTTGTGGTACAGTCTGGTTAATTAACAGATACATCTTGTTGTGGTACAGTCTGGTTAATTAACATCTTGTTGTGATACAGTCTGGTTAATTAACATCTTGTTGTGGTACAGTCTGGTTAATTAACATCTTGTTGTGGTACAGTCTGGCTAATTAACATCTTGTTGTGGTACAGTCTGGTTAATTAACATCTTGTTGTGGTACAGTCTGGTTAATTAACATCTTGTTGTGGTACAGTCTGGTTAATTAACATCTTGTTGTGGTACAGTCTGGTTAATTAACAGATACATCTTGTTGTGGTACAGTCTGGTTAATTAACATCTTGTTGTGGTACAGTCTGGTTAATTAACATCTTGTTGTGATACAGTCTGGTTAATTAACAGATACACCTTGTTGTGGTCCAGTCTGGTTAATTAACATCTTGTTGTGATACAGTCTGGTTAATTAACAGATACATCTTGTTGTGGTACAGTCTGGTTAATTAACATCTTGTTGTGGTACAGTCTGGTTAATTAACAGATACATCTTGTTGTGATACAGTCTGGTTAATTAACATCTTGTTGTGGTACAGTCTGGTTAATTAACATCTTGTTGTGGTACAGTCTGGTTAATTAACAGATACATCTTGTTGTGGTACAGTCTGGTTAATTAACATCTTGTTGTGGTACAGTCTGGTTAATTAACAGATACATCTTGTTGTGATACAGTCTGGTTAATTAACATCTTGTTGTGGTACAGTCTGGTTAATTAACAGATACATCTTGTTGTGGTACAGTCTGGTTAATTAACATCTTGTTGTGGTACAGTCTGGTTAATTAACATCTTGTTGTGGTACAGTCTGGTTAATTAACAGATACATCTTGTTGTGGTACAGTCTGGTTAATTAACATCTTGTTGTGGTACAGTCTGGTTAATTAACATCTTGTTGTGATACAGTCTGGTTAATTAACAGATACATCTTGTTGTGGTACAGTCTGGTTAATTAACATCTTGTTGTGATACAGTCTGGTTAATTAACATCTTGTTGTGATACAGTCTGGTTAATTAACATCTTGTTGTGGTACAGTCTGGTTAATTAACAGATACATCTTGTTGTGGTACAGTCTGGTTAATTAACATCTTGTTGTGGTACAGTCTGGTTAATTAACATCTTGTTGTGATACAGTCTGGTTAATTAACAGATACACCTTGTTGTGGTACAGTCTGGTTAATTAACATCTTGTTGTGGTACAGTCTGGTTAATTAACACCTTGTTGTGGTACAGTCTGGTTAATTAACATCTTGTTGTGATACAGTCTGGTTAATTAACATCTTGTTGTGGTACAGTCTGGTTAATTAACATCTTGTTGTGGTACAGTCTGGTTAATTAACAGATACATCTTGTTGTGATACAGTCTGGTTAATTAACATCTTGTTGTGGTACAGTCTGGTTAATTAACATCTTGTTGTGGTACAGTCTGGTTAATTAACATCTTGTTGTGATACAGTCTGGTTAATTAACTAGATACATCTTGTTGTGATACAGTCTGGTTAATTAACATCTTGTTGTGGTACAGTCTGGTTAATTAACATCTTGTTGTGGTACAGTCTGGTTAATTAACATCTTGTTGTGGTACAGTCTGGTTAATTAACATCTTGTTGTGGTACAGTCTGGTTAATTAACATCTTGTTGTGATACAGTCTGGTTAATTAACTAGATACATCTTGTTGTGATACAGTCTGGTTAATTAACTAGATACATCTTGTTGTGATACAGTCTGGTTAATTAACATCTTGTTGTGGTACAGTCTGGTTAATTAACATCTTGTTGTGGTACAGTCTGGTTAATTAACATCTTGTTGTGGTACAGTCTGGTTAATTAACATCTTGTTGTGATACAGTCTGGTTAATTAACTAGATACATCTTGTTGTGATACAGTCTGGTTAATTAACATCTTGTTGTGATACAGTCTGGTTAATTAACAGATACATCTTGTTGTGGTACAGTCTGGTTAATTAACATCTTGTTGTGGTACAGTCTGGTTAATTAACAGATACATCTTGTTGTGGTACAGTCTGGTTAATTAACATCTTGTTGTGGTACAGTCTGGTTAATTAACAGATACATCTTGTTGTGGTACAGTCTGGTTAATTAACATCTTGTTGTGGTACAGTCTGGTTAATTAACATCTTGTTGTGGTACAGTCTGGTTAATTAACAGATACATCTTGTTGTGGTACAGTCTGGTTAATTAACATCTTGTTGTGGTACAGTCTGGTTAATTAACATCTTGTTGTGATACAGTCTGGTTAATTAACAGATACATCTTGTTGTGGTACAGTCTGGTTAATTAACATCTTGTTGTGGTACAGTCTGGTTAATTAACATCTTGTTGTGATACAGTCTGGTTAATTAACACCTTGTTGTGATACAGTCTGGTTAATTAACATCTTGTTGTGGTACAGTCTGGTTAATTAACGTCTTGTTGTGGTACAGTCTGGTTAATTAACATCTTGTTGTGATACAGTCTGGTTAATTAACATCTTGTTGTGATACAGTCTGGTTAATTAACATCTTGTTGTGATACAGTCTGGTTAATTAACATCTTGTTGTGATACAGTCTGGTTAATTAACATCTTGTTGTGGTACAGTCTGGTTAATTAACATCTTGTTGTGATACAGTCTGGTTAATTAACATCTTGTTGTGGTACAGTCTGGTTAATTAACATCTTGTTGTGGTACAGTCTGGTTAATTAACATCTTGTTGTGGTACAGTCTGGTTAATTAACATCTTGTTGTGATACAGTCTGGTTAATTAACATCTTGTTGTGGTACAGTCTGGTTAATTAACATCTTGTTGTGGTACAGTCTGGTTAATTAACATCTTGTTGTGATACAGTCTGGTTAATTAACAGATACATCTTGTTGTGGTACAGTCTGGTTAATTAACATCTTGTTGTGGTACAGTCTGGTTAATTAACATCTTGTTGTGATACAGTCTGGTTAATTAACTAGATACATCTTGTTGTGATACAGTCTGGTTAATTAACATCTTGTTGTGATACAGTCTGGTTAATTAACATCTTGTTGTGGTACAGTCTGGTTAATTAACATCTTGTTGTGGTACAGTCTGGTTAATTAACAGATACAC